>NC_133133.1:47882974-48186004 GCF_048418815.1 Hemitrygon akajei
GTTGATGTTCTAGTCTTCTGTAGGCATGCCCTGGCAATCCCCAGGCAGCTTTTTATATCTACAGCCAGGTCTTGGTTTGAGCCACCCCTAGCATGAAGAAAAGATGCATAATAATATTATTATTTTTACTATTATTATTATTATTATTATTACTCAGATTTTTTAATTGACAGAATGGGAGTAAGTCTTCTACCTACTCCTGACACCACAAGGATGCATGCCATAGAGATGTCTGCATTTTATTGTTGGAAAATTCATTCCTTGTACTCTTGAATGACTTTAGTATACTTTTAAAGATTAAAGAAGCGATTTATCTGTCGCATTACATCGAAACATACAGCGAACTGTGACATCTGCGTCAACGACAAGCAAGTGCAGAGGGCAGCCCACAAGTGTTGCCATGCTTCCAGTGCCAAAGTAGCATGCCCACATCTTACCAACCCTAACCTGTACAACTTTGCAGTGTGGGGGCAACTAGAGAAAACCCACATGGTCACAGGGAAAATGCACAGACAGTAGCAGGGATTGAACCCTGATCATTGGCTCTGGGAAACATTATGATAACTGCTATGCTACTGTGTTGTCCTACACTTTGCACAGGTTGTGGTCTATGACAACTCCCTGTCAGGCTGAAAACGTTAGGTGCTAAGGAAACCTTGTTTACTCTGACAGCTAATATAGATAATAAGAGCTTGATGAAGCTAAGGCAGTTGATGCTATCTGTCTAGACTTTAGGAAGCATTTGATAAGGTCCCTCATGGTAGGTTGATTTAGAAGATAAAGATGCATGGGAACCAAGGTGAATTGCAAGTTTAGACTTATAACACCCTTACACATAGAAGAGAGCGGAGGAATGGAAGGGATATATGGGTGATGCACAGGAAGGGACACATGGTATAAAATGGCATCAAGATTGGGACAAATGGCCTGTTCAGTGCTGTGCCGTTCTATACTTGCCCAGAAACACCATTCAGAGAATAAATGGCTGTTCTATCTGGTTCCAACCTTAAACAGTGCCAAAACAGGATTGGGGGTCATCTTTGATATAGATTCGGTGTGTGGGATTGGCAGGCTGATAACCTGATAGGAAACTGGGAAGAATAGTTTTCACGATTCTCTTTTAAATTTAAATGCTGAACTACTTTTTTTTCTTTCTGAGTTTTCTGCTCATTGGTAGCTTGATGGAGAGGCTAAAGGTCTTTCAGGTAGGGGGCCTGCCTCACTAGGCCAAAGCCAGCAAGAGCAGGTAAGTGGGAAAGCTTTTGCATTACAGGGCAGGGACAAATTGTGGAGTTTGGACCTCAAGTCTCAATCACTCAGTAGAGATGAGGGTGCATCGGTGGTGGCCAGTTACAAGAGGAGAGGTCTAATATGGTAGGTCTGGATCAAAGTGGGAAATTAATATTGGTTACAGTATTGGTTAGCCCAGCTGGGATGGAGAAACTCTGATAAAGTTCAGGGATATCACAATTTTGGGGGAAGGAGCCCAATGTTATCAAATGATGGGGGAGTGGGTGGCCAGAGGGTCACATAGTGGTGATGGTGGAGAAGACATCAATTAGAGAGGGCACAAAATGTTTAGCAGTCAATTTTCACACAAGCCCTCCAAAATAGCAATGGGTGGATAGGCTGCATTGGGAAGGTACAGTACATACAGTATATCAGCCAGGATTCCAGTGATAGGTCCCCTGGACCTCTTTAATTAGTGCTGTGGGATCTATTACGTGCATAACAACTCATGCAGAAGACTTGAAGAAAGCAACCTGATTGGAATGTTGTCTGAGAATTTGGCACTCAGATATAAAGTAGAACTTAAATGCATGACTTTCTTGAGACAAGAATGACATTGTTACTCTCCAAAGTTAATTATTTTGTTTTAATCCATCTTGAAGTATGTTCAGATTGAATTAAAAGATGAGATTGAATTCAGGATGAGAGGTGACCTGATAGAGGTGTACAAGATGAGGAGAAGCATTGATCGTGTGGATAGTCAGAGGCTTTTTCCCAGGACTGAAATGGCTGTCACAAGAGGGCACAGGTTTAAGGTGCTTGGGAGAAGGTACAGAGGAGATATCAGGGGTAACTTTTTTACGTAGTGAGTGGTGAATGAGTGGAATGGGCTGCCGTCATCTGTGGAGGAGGGGGATACAATAGGGTCTTTTAAGAGACTTTTGGATAGGTACATAGACCTTAGAAAAATAGAGGGCTATGAGTAAGCCTAATAATTTCTAAGGTAGGGACATGTTCAACACAACTTTGTGGTCCGAAGGGTCTGTATTGTGCTGTAGGTTTTCTATGTTTCTGTGTTTTTATACATGCATCTTCTTCCTCAACACCATTCCATTGATATTAAATGGTCCAGTTCTGCATTTTAAAGGAAGCCCTCAGTTTTAGACACTTCCCTGTCATTAAAAGCCACTTCAACAAAGGGAAGAGGAAGCTTATCTGTTAAATTTTGCTTAATGTGCAGGAGACTAGCTTACATCATAAAGTATAGCCTTCCATCAAGTGCAGTTTTATACCAGTATTCAGAAATGAAACCATTTCTGAAGTGTCACTCAGAAGTTAACTCAGCCTTTTCTCCTTGGAGTAACGGAGGATGAGAGGTAACCTGATAGAGGTGTATAAGATGATGAGAGGCATTGATCGTGTGGATAGTCAGAGGCTTTTTCCCAGAGCTGAAATGGCTAGCACGAGAGGGCACAGTTTTAAGGTGCTTGGAAGTAGGTACAGAGGAGATGTCAGGGGTAAGTTTTTTACGCAGAGAGTGCTAAGTGCGTGGAATGGGCTGCCAGTGGCGGTGGTGGAGGCAGATACGATAGGGTCTTTTAAGAGACTCCTGGATAGGTACACGGAGCTTAGAAAAATAGAGGGCTATGGACAACCCTAGGTAATTTCTAAGGTAAGTACATGTTCGGCACAGCATTGTGGGGCATGAAGGGCTTGTATTGTGTTGTAGGTTTTCTACATTTCTATGTTTCTACTATAATGTTATAATGTTGGAGTGATCCTTGCTGGCTTTATGGGAATTATAGATTTTATTTTAAATCATTGAAAGATCCAGACAGCTCCTCACTCCCATGACACTCATGAAATAATGTAGAGAACTTTAGGAACCTTTAAGGATCCTTCAGCATGTTTACAACCTGAAGTAATATTTGGTGCAATAACCTTACAAAATACCTAGGTACTGGTAACTAGGTCCCCAAATTAAGCCTGAAATTCAGATACGAAGGTTTAATTTATACTCAAATTTTTTGCATGGTTCCTTGCTGTTGAACTAGAATGAAGATTTTTCAGAGCAAACACAAGGAAATCTGCAGATGCTGGAAATTCAAACAACACACACAAAATGCTGGGGGAACACAGCAGGCCAGGCAAAATCTATAAGGAGAAGCACTGTCGACATTTCGGGCCGAGACCCTTCATCAGTACGTCCTGACAAAGGGTCTCGGCCCGAAATGTCGACAGTGCTTCTCCTTATAGATGCTGCCTGGCCTGCTGTGTTCCACCAGCATTTTGTGTGTGTTGTTTGAAGATTTTTCATGTTCTTTAGTTAGAAATCTGGGTTTAGGAGAAAATGTTGCTACCTTTTTTATGACTCAAATTTTTCCATGATTGTTTTTGCAACAAGTATAGATCTAATATAACTCTTTGAGGAAAGGTTGTTCTATTCTGTTGCATGAAGTTTGCATTGAGCCAGTCCAGTTTTGTAACTATTCCAATTGATTTGGTTGTCCTTGAAGAGAGTACAAAATCTGTAAACAAAAAAAAGCTAACTCCATTCCATACTCTTCAGTTATATTGCCTGTACATAATTGGGCGCAAATGTGTTGTTTAAAAATCAGTCAGATTGGGAAAACATATTATGCTGAGATTGCGAGTTGTTGTCCTGCAGAGATTTGTGTGGGCTGACTAAGTTGCTAGGCAACTATCATCCATGAGGCTGCACATTTACCTAGTACCGAACAGGATTGCTATTAAAAAGGAAATGGCACTGAACTGGGTGGGGTTGCTGGTGAGAATTAATGTTACCAGTGGCTGAGACTGGTCACCTTAAAGAAACCTTGATAAGCAGTACAGTTCAAAAATGGGTGATTGAGCTACGGTTACTTAACAACAACAGGAGGTGGAGATAGAAGTGGTGTGGTAGCGCTTTGCACTCAAGGGATTCAACAGACATTCGAAATCTTGAGTAACATACACAAAATGCTAGAGGAACTCTGCAAATCAGGCAGCATCTATGGAGAGGAATACATACTGTATTTGATTGTTCAAGCTGAGACCCTTCATTAGGATTCATATATAAAGAGACCTGATGAAGGGTTTCAGCCTGAAACATCAAATGTTTATTCTCCTCCACAGATACTGCCTGACTTACTGAGTACTTCTGACATTTTGTGTGTGTTGCTTTCATACTATAAGTTGATAATACAAGGATATTAACTAAAGTGAGATGGATATGCCAACTTCATGAAGGGAGTCCATTCCTGAAAGTGTCTATCCTGATTTTGTTCATTTACAGTCAATCAAAAGAACACAGCAGCGATAAATTCTTCCATTGATAACTATTGGGAACTTGTACACAGTACTGGCATAGGTAGTGCTCGATTAGTGTTTGTTCTTCAAGAGTCATCCCAATTAAATGGCTGCCCTGATTAACTGATGACTGAGTTAACTGGTATCCACTGTACTTCGTTCATTACCCCTTGTATGAAATTTTACACTAAATCATAACATTCTGTTAGCTTTCTTAATTAATGTACTAAAGATCATAAGACCATAAGATTCAGGAGCAGAATTAGACCATTTGGCCCATCGAGTCTGCTCTGTCATTTCAAAGTGGCTGATTAATTTTCCTTCTCAGCCCCAGTCTCCTGCCTTCTCCCCATATCCCTTCATGCACTGACTAATCAACAGTGTATCGACCCCTGCTTTAGAAATCCGCAATGGCTTGGCCTCCACAGCCACAGTCTGTGGCAACGCATTCCACAGATTCATCACTCTCTGGCAAAAGAAATTTCTCCTCATCTCCATTCTAAATGGACACCCCTCTATCCCGAGGCTGTGTCCTCTAGTCTTTGATTCCCCCACCACAGGAAACATTTTCTCCACATCCACTTTATCAAGGCCTTTCAACATTCAGAAGGTTTCAATGAGGTCACATCTCATTCGTCCCAATTCCTGTGTGTAGAGGCCCAGAGCCATCCAATGCTCTTTGTATGACAAGCCTTTCAATCCTGAATCATTTTTGTGATCTTTTGAAACCTCTCCAATGTCAGCACATTCTTTCTCAGTTAAGGGGCTCAAACCTACTTACAATTCTCCAAGTGAGGCCTCACCAGTGCTTTATAAAACCTAAATATTACATTCTTGCCTTTATATTCTAGTCCTTTCAAAACAAATGCCCACATTGCATTTCCCTTCCTCATGACCAACTCAACCTGCAAATTAACCTGCAAGGAATCCTGTACAAGTGCTCCCAAGTCCCTTTGCACCTCATATTTTTGAATTTTCTCTTCACTTAGAAAATAATCTATGCTTTTATTTCTTCTCCCAAAGTGCATGACCATACAATTCCTGACAATGTATTCCATTTGCCACTTATTTGACTTTTCTCCCAAGCTAAATTCTTCTGTAGCCTCTCTACTTCCTCAAAACTATCTGTCCTTCCACCTGTCTTCATATTGTCTGCAGACTTTGCCACAAAGCCATCAATTGAATCACCCAAGTCATTGCAATACAGTATTGTGGTAAACTACATAAACCTGTCTGGACACGCCCCTCTGCTGACTGCTCCTGTGGCTCCTCCCACAGACCCCTGTATAAAGGCGATTGGAGGCACTGCTCCTCCCTCAGTCTCCAGGATGTTGTGTGGTGGTCTCTTGCTGCTAATAAAAGCCTATCGTTCGCCTCCCGTCTCCGAGAGTTATTGATGGTGCATCAAATATAATGATAAAAGAATTGGTTGCAACACAGACCCCTGTGGAACACCACTAGTCACTAGCAGTCAACAAGAAAAGGCTCCCTTTATTTCCACTCTTTGCCTCTTGCCAATCAGTCACTGCTTTATCCAGAGACCCAGTCATTGCAGTCCACCCCCCCCACCCCTTAGGTTGTCTCCCTCATACTAGTATTTAACAAATCATTTAGCATTGGAGATTTCCAATATCTCTCATCATTTAAGTAAAATGCTTCCTTTTCATCAGTAACATTAGACAAGTTTGCATTTTTTCACATTATACTCCATTCTCTGGATCACTGCCCACTTGGTTAAATTACCTTTATATCTATGTCCTCTTCAAATTTATGTTCCTAGTTATCAGCAAGTTTAGTAACTGCACCTTTAATGCCTTCATCCATATGAACAATAAAATGTCCAGCATTGATGCCTGTATCACATCACTGTTTCCTGGAGAAACCAGCCAGCTTTCTATCTACACCACGTCAGGTTGTAAGTAGTAAACTTCTATTTTCTGCAATCATCTTTGGTATGACATCTTATCAAAAGACTTCTGGACCTCTAATTTTAATACATTCTCTTTTATTCACAACCCAAGTTGCTTCTCTGCACTACTCAAGTGATAGCTCAGGGATTGCTGATTCTCCATTCATCAAACCTTGTCAAAGTTACACAGAAAATATAAGTGGACCTTTGTTCACTGGATAAGCTATAAGCTGGGAAAAAAAAGCCTTGTTTAAAAAAAATCAGTTCAATTCTGTATAACTCCAAGGTGCTCTGCCAATACTGAGAGTCAAATATCAATTTCCTGACTCAGAATATTGTATGTAAAACCCTATTGTATGCGGATACGATAAGGTCTTTTAAGAGACTCCTGGATAGGTACATGGAGCTTAGGAAAGTAAAAGGGCTATGGGTCAGTAACCCTAGATAATTTCTAAAGTAAGTACATGTCCAGTACAGCTTTGTGGGCCAAAGGGCCTGCATTGTGCTGTAGGCTTTCTATGTTTCTAAAACACATAATATTTCTTCACACTTACTTAGACTTCACAATGTTTCAGCTGATTTAATACATTTTATCAACATTTGAACTGATATGTTCCTGGAATTTCTAAGAAAAAGGGTATTCACACTAATATTCATCTCCCCATCCAAAAGCCAGATATGATTGCTGTATGAGAGAGATTGCTGTAAAAGAAGTATTATTATTTGTAATTCACTGAACATAGCAAAAACAGTAGTCAGTCATTCAAGTTAAAGTATTGGAGCAGTTGATTTTAAAATTTAAAATTTGATCTATCTAATTTAGGTAAGGCAATAAGGTTTTGCAGTTGCCAGCTGTTAGCATTTTAATTAATATCAGCCTTTACTTTCTCAGTTCATACTGTCAACACGGCTGCAGTAAAGTCGGTTGGCTTTAGAGCTGCCTGAGGATTAACCTTTGAGTAGAATTTAATAATTATTTACCAATTCAAAGATTCCAGTAATCAGAAATGAACTGGGTGGATGACATAAAATGCCTAAGAGGAATAAGAAGGACGACACAGAATTATTACAATATTAAAATATGATAGACATTGGTTTGCAGATAGACCTTTGTACGTTGGCTCATGAGAAGTAGAAAATAAACAGACAGGTATAAGAGGAAGTCAATATTGAGTGGATGTCAATTTCAACCATGGACAATTATCCATTAGTTAATGACATCTTTGGTCAATTATGATTTCAAGCTAAATATCTTCAAAGCATTGCTCTTTTATTCAAAAATGAACAAAGGGGGAATGGAGGGGTTTAGGTCATGTGTGGGCAAATGGGATTAGTTCAACTGAATATCACAATTAACATTGTGGACTGCGGCGCCTGCTCCCATGTTGAATTATTCAGTATTCTATGTTTTAGGAAAACTGCAACTCTGATACTACTCCTGCCCTTATAAACAGAAACTGTTTTCACAGAATATAAACACCAGCACTGTATCTGGTTATGATACTTTTAATTCTTAATAAATCCATTATAAGGCAGCCTTTAATTCCATTCCTATTCCAAAACCTATTTTCTGTATCTGCTGTTGAAATTACTAATCTATACTGGACATGAGGAAATCTACAGATGCTGGAAATCCAGAGCAACACACACAAAATGCCGGAGGAAGTCAGCAGGCCAGGCAGCGTCTCTGGAAAAGAATAAACGGTTGATGTTTAGGCCGAGACCGTTCATCGGGATTTGGGAAAAGATGAGGTCGGAGTGAGATAGAGGGAGGGGTGGCAGAAGTGCAAGGTGGTAGGTGAATCTGGGAGGGTGTGAGAGGTGTAATAAAGATCTGGGAAGTAGATTTCTGAAAGAGATAAAAGGCTACAGAATAGGGAATCTGATAGGAGAGAGCAGAAGATAATGGAAGAAAGGGAAGGGGGACGAGCACAAAAGGGAGATGATGAGCAGGTAATGAGATAAGGTGAAAGAGGGAACTGGAATGGGGAATGGTGAAAAAGGGACAATTACCGAAGTTTGAGAAATCGATGTTCATGCCGTCAGGTTAGAGGTTACCTAGACGGAATGTAAGGTATAGCTCCTCCATCTTGAATGTGGCCAAATGGCGGCAGTAGAGGAGACTGTGGATCGACATGTTAGAATGGGAATGGGAGGTAGAATTGAAATGGGTGGCCATTGGGAGATCCCACT
Source organism: Hemitrygon akajei (assembly GCF_048418815.1). Lineage (NCBI taxonomy): Eukaryota > Metazoa > Chordata > Chondrichthyes > Myliobatiformes > Dasyatidae > Hemitrygon > Hemitrygon akajei. Next base: position 47,891,616 of record NC_133133.1, read on the forward strand.
TTTTCTGGCAGAGGTGGAGTATGGGAGCTCAGTGAAACAGTCTCCCAATCTACATTGAGCCTCACCAATATACAGGAGGCCACACTGGGAGCACCAGATGCAGTCGGTGACCCCAACAAACTCACAGGTGAAGTATCACCTCACCTGGAAGGACTGTTTGGGGCCCTAAATGGTAATGAGGGAGGAGACATAGGGGCAGATGTGGCACTTGTTCTACACCAGGAGGGAGATCAGGTGAATGGATAAGGGAGTTGTGAAGGGAGCGATTCCTGTGGAAAGTGGAAAATGGGGGGAAGGGAAAGATTCCCACCTTGAAACACATCTTTCTCTCCCCGCCTTTTTACTTTCCACAGGGATCACTCCCTTCACGACTCCCTTCTCCGTCTGTCCCTCCCCACTAACTTTCCTCCTGGTGCTCATCCTTGCAAGTGGAACAAATGCCACACTTGCCCCTACACCTCCTCCCTAATATCATTCAGGGCCACAAATGGTCCTTCCAAGTAAGGCAATACTTCACCTGTGAGTCAGTTGGAGTCACCTATTGTATCCAGTGTTCCCGGTGTGACCTCCTTTATATTGGTGAGGCCTAATGTATATTAGGAGACCACTTCTCCAAGCACCTACACTCCATCTGCTAGAAAAAACTGGGATCTCCCAGTGGCCACCCACTCCAATTCTACTCCCCATTCCCATTCCGATATATTTACCCATGGCCTCCTCTACTGCCACGATGAGGCCACACTCAGTTTGGAGGAGCAACAACTCATATTCCATTTGGGCAGCCTCTAACCTGATGGCATGAACATCAATTTGTTTAACTTCTGGTGATTGCACCCCCACCCCCCCCATCCTTCACCAGTTCCATTATCATTTCCCTCTCTCACCTTAGCTCCTTCCGTGCCCATCACCTCTCTCTGGTGCTCCTCTCCCTTCCCTTGATTGCATGGTCTTCTACCCTCTCCTATCAGATTCACCCTTCTTCAGCCCTTTATCTCTTTCATCAATCTACTTCCCAGCTCTTTACTTCGCCCCTCCTGCCTCCCAGTTTCTTCTATCACCTACAACCTTATACTTCTGCCTCCCCACCCCCATCTTCTTACGCTGACTTCTCATCCTTTTTTTTCAAGTTGTGATGGAGGGTCTAGGCCCGAAATGATGACAGTCTACACTGGAACCTGGTGGAACAAGCACCAGCAGCTCCTCGATATCTCAGGGCTTGCTCTTTCTCAGAGAAGCTCAGTCTAAGAAACTGGATAATGAAACCCACCATAAAATACTAGAGATCTAGAGGTCTGAAATAAGACCAAAAAAAAAGGATTTGAGATACTAAGAAGATTAGTGAGAGTTAATGTATAATGTTGATAATCTTCCCTCAGAACTGGCTAGTGACTGAACTTTGTTCTGGTTTCATTGAAGATACACAGAAGTCAATAGACAATAGACAATAGGTGCAGGAGTTGGACATTCAGCCCTTTGAGTCAGCACTGCCATTCAATGTGATCATGGCTGATCATCCACAGTACCCATTTCCTGCCTTCTCCTCATATCCCTTGACTCCGTTATCTTTAAGAGCTCTATCTAACTCTTTCTTGAAAGCATCCAGAGAATTGGCCTCCACTGCTTTCTGAGGTAGAGCATTCCATAGATCCACAACTCTCCTGGTGAAGAAGTTTTTCCTGAACTCTGTTCTAAATGGCCTACCCCTTATTCTTAAGCTGTGGCCTCTGGTTCTGGACTCCCCCAACATCGGGAACATGTTTCCTGCCTCTAGCGTGTCCAATCCCTTAATAATCTTATATGTTTCAATCAGATCCCCTCTCACCCTTCTAAATTCCAGTCAAGTGAAATGTTACAACAGAGGCGATTCAAGCACTTGATATTGTATTAAAAGTAGTAAACTAACATTTGGAATTTCTACAGAGTTCCATTAATCACTGTGAACTCAGCAGCCAAATGAAACCAATGAAAGATTCCCCATGACCGATGCACAACAGTGAAAACAAATGCAGGGCTTCCCTTGAATGGGAATCAACAGAGCTCTGCAGAAGTATTTCAAGATTCAAGGTTTAAATTTCAAAGTAAAGATCAAAGTAAATGTATTATCGAAGTATATAACAAACAACATAATGATAATAATAAATAAGCAATCACTATTGAGAACATGAGACGAAGTGTCCTTGAAAGTAAGTTGTGAAAACAGTTCAGTGATAGGGCAAGTGAAGTGAAGTTATTGCCTCTGGTTCAAGACCCTGATGGTTGAGGGTAATTATTGTTCCCAAACCTGGTGCTGTTGGTCCCAAGGTTCGTTTACCCACTTCCTGATGGCAGCCACGAGGATAGAGCATGGCCTAGATGGTGGAGAGCCTTTATAAGTGATGCTGCTTTCCTGTGACACTGCTCCTTATAGATGTGCTCAGTGGTGGGGAGGGCTTTACTCATGATGGACTGGACTGTATCCACTACTCTATGAAGGCTTTTCTGTTTAAGGACTTTGGTGTTATCATAGAGGGTCTTAATGGAACTATTCAGGATACTCATCACTGCATATCGATAGAAAGTTGTCAAAGTTTTAGACCATAAGATCAGAAGACATAGGAGCAGAATTAGGCCATTTGGCTCATCGAGTCTGCTCCACCATTCAATGATGGCTGATCCTTTTTGCTGTTTCCTCCTCAACCCCAGTTGCAGGCCTTCTCCCTGTAACCTTTGATGCCATGTTCAATCAAGAACCTCTCAATCTCTGCCTTAAATACACCCAACGACCTGGCCTCCACAGCTGCCTGTGGTAACAAATTCCACAAATTCACCACCCTTTGGCTAAAGAAATTTCTCCGCATCTCTGTTTTGAAAGGGCACTTCTATCCTGATGCTGTGCCCTCTTGTCCTAGACTGTCCCACCATGGGAAACATCCTGTCCACATCCACTCTGTCTAGGCCTTTCAACATTCGAAAGGTTTCAATGAGATCTCCCCTCATCCTTCTGAATTCCAGTGAGTACAGATCCAGGGCCATCAAATGTTCCTCGTATGATAACCCTTTCATTCCTAGAATCATCCTTGTAAACCTCCTCTGGTCCCTCTCCAATGCCAGCACATCTTTTCTAAGATGACAGGCCCAAAACTGTTCACAATACTCAAGATGAGGCTTCACCAGTGTTTTATATAGCCTTAGCATCACATCCCTGCTCCTGTATTCTAGACCTTTTGAAATGAATACATTTACCTTCCTTACCACCGACTCAATCTGCAAGCTAACTTTTAGAGTGTTCTGCACAAGGATTCTCAAGTTCCTCTGGATTTTCTCCCCGTTTAGAAAATAGTTCACACATTTATTTCTACTACCAAAGTGCATGACCATGCTTTTTCCAACATTGTATTTCATATGTCACTTTCTTGCCCATTCTCTAATCTGTCTAAGTCCTTCTGCATCCTACCTGTTTCCTCAACACTATCTGCCCCCCACCAGTCTTTGTATCATCTGCAAACTTGGCAACAAAGCCATCTATTCCATCATCTAAATCAATTATATGCAGCATAAAAAGAAGTGGTCCCAACACCGACCCCTGCGGAACACCACAACTCACTGGCAGCCAACCAGAAAAGGATCCTTTTACTCCTGCTCGCTGCCTCCAACCAATCAGCCAATGCTCTTAACGTCATAAGCAGCCTCATGTGTGGCACCTTGTCAAAGGCCTTCTGAAAGTTCAAATATACAACATCCACTACATCCCCTTTATCTATCCTATTTGTAATCTCCTTAAAGAATTCCAACAGGTTCGTCAGACAGAATTTTCCCTGAAGGAAACCATGCTGACATTGTCCTATCTTGTCCTGTGTCGCGAAGTACTCCATCACCTCATGCTTAACAATTGACTCTAACATCTTCCCAACCACTGAAGTCAGGTTAACTGGTCTATAATTCAATTCTGCTACCTTACTCCTTTCTTAGAGAGTGGAGTAGTATTTGCAATTTTCCAGTCCTCTGGCACCATGCCAGAGTCCAATGCTTTTTGAAATATCATTTCTAATGCCACTAGAATCTCTAACACTATGTCTTTCAGAACCCTAAGGTGCAGTTCATCTAGTCCAGGTGACTTATGTACCTTTAGGTCTTTCAGCTCATGTGGGAGCAAAACCTTGTTGTCACGTATTTCACTTGGTTTTGCTTTGTAGGAGGTGATGGCATTCAAGTCATGCCATAGCTGTCGAGTATCCTTCTGTGATTCCAGTTTGGTCTGTGTTACGTACCCCGTAACTGGGTCACTTACCAGCAAAGATAGAGAGGTCCGTTGAAGTCTGATGGTACTATTTTTAAAAGTCTTTATTTATAAAGGGGCATAAAAATAAGATTAATACAAACATTCAGATAATATACGTCGTCAATACTCAATCTAAAAGCGCGGGTATAGTAATAATCATCAATAAGAAATAGCTCTATCGTTTGTCCGGGGGTAATATATTGTCCGTTGGAAATATAAAAGTCACTCAGTTCCTGCAGGCTTCTGGTTTTGGGGACCGCTGGGTTTTCACTTGTTGGAGAGAGAGAGATTTGTGAGAAAAGAAACTTGCCGAGTCTTTTGATGAGGCCAATCCGTTGAGTCAGGGGAGTTGGTTCCCCGTTGTTAGTTCAAGAAAATCATTTCTGTGGTACCCGCCACCAGTTCCCAGGCAAGGGAACCGAACGCACGTGGCTTCCTTCAAATGGCTGCCCGCTATTACGGGATCGCTAGCGTGTCTTCTGGTGCGTCTGAGGGGCCGTCTCTACAGCCCCTCTTTTATCTTGACTCGCAGGGTAGTAGCTGTCAGTCAGGTTGGGGGTGATGCAATCTCTCTCTCAACCAGCCCACTTTGCCCGAGGGCTTGCACGTATCCTAGTCCCCAATCCACAAAAGTGTCTCCAAGAGACAATGGCCAATGTCGCGTTATTTTGCATCGCCGGGGAACGAGGCATCCAGCACGTCTCTCTCCCATTTCCTGGGTCCACTGACCCCCCCCCCCCCCCCCCAGTGCTCTTGCGATTCTCGCAGAGGGGGCTGCGGTCATAACATCTGGAATTCCCACTTGCATGTGAGATGGCTTTCTGAGTGTCATACCTGGAACTCTTGTACTTTACTTGGTCACCAGACCTGAAAGCCACCCTGATCTGGCCTTCAGCAGATTGTGGATCTCTTAGTTCATCCGGCACTTCTAGTTGGAGAAAACTGCAAATTATTTTCTGCAGACACACTTGTCCGTGACTGACATTCTAAAGATGATCAAGATTGTTTATTGTAATACTTCAGTACACAAGTGTAAAGAAGAATGAAATGATCATCACTCCAGATCTGATGCAACATAAAGAAAACACCATGGGCATAAAGAACACAATAAATATAAACATAAAAGCAACCCTATAGAGCACAATGTAGAAGTAACTGCTCTATATATGTTGCATCAGATTTGGAGTAATGATCATATATATGTACATAGACTGATCGTATGTGCATAAAGTGATGCTTTGTGATGTGTATATAGTGGTGGTTGGGGCCAATGGGGTGGAGTTTGTTAGTGAGTGATCGGCCTGAATACTTGGGGGAAGTAACTATTTAAGACTCTGGTGGTCCCAGTGTGGATATTGTATGGCCCCCTCACTGATGGGAATGAGACAAACAGATCATAAGCAGGGTGGATGTGATGCTTCATGCTACTGCTGCCGTTCTTCTGACACCTTTTTGTATATAAGTCCTTGATGGTGGGTAAGAAGGTAAGAAGGTGCTAGTAAGGTGTTGGATAGTTTTAACTACCCTTTGTGGAGTCCTCCTGTCCAATGCAGTGCGGTTCCTGTACCACACAGTGATGCTGCACATTAGGATGCTTATTTGTAGAAGGTTGTGAGTATTGGTGTGCATAGATCAGCTCTCCACAGCCTCCTCAGAAAGCAGAGGCGTTGGTGAGCTTTCTTGACTGTGGATATTCTGTTCTGGGATCATGAGGGATAGTGCACTCCCCGCATTTTGAACCTGGTCATCGTCTCCACTGCTATGCCACTGAAGTGAAGAGGGTGTGAATGGGACAGATTTTCCTGAAGATGATAATTATCTCCTGTGATTTGTTGACATTGAGAAAGAGCTTATTTGCTTTGCAACAGGACTTGAGCTATTTGACCAGATATTGAATTTTTGGTGCACTGAATGTTTCCCTTAATATCATATTAGGAATTACCAGTTAAGTAGTGGAACTGGGTGATCAATACTGTCATTATTTCCTTCCTTTAAGAAGTTCAAAGTTCAAAGAACATTGTCAAAGGCTGTACATATTATACAACCTTGAGATTTGTTTCCTTACAGACAGCCACAAAACAAAGAAACCCAAAAGAAACCATAAAAAAAGATCATAAAACACCCAACGTGTAGAAACAGAAAAAAAAATACATATCATGCAATCAATGAAAAGTAAGCAAATCACATTCTGAACAAAAGTGAGTTCATAGACTCTAAGCCCAGAACAGCTGGGGCAGGCCACAACCTCAGTTCAGCACAGAGATGCGTAAACATCGATATGCTCTGGGCCTGAACCCCACTGGTCCTTTTCAGCACGTACCTGCCCTTTTCAAATCAGCCTGGCTCAAACCTTGCTCTCAGTTTAGGTGGATGGGCCTCGAATCTGCCTCTCCTCCACTCCAACTTTGCCTCGAATATCCCTTGACTTTGCCTCGACTTTGCCTCGCGATTGATTGAGTGATTGAGCAAGCCACCGTCTCATGGAAAGTCAGTGCTGTTAAATAGCTTTATCCATAACAATCTCAAAATTGAGTTGGGTGGAAGTGTTTCTTGGTAGTGGAGAGAGAGGAAAATATGACTTTTTGTGCAGTACTAGTGCATAGCTTTTCATATGGAAGCCCACCTCAATTCATGTAACAGATGAGTCAGGCCTTGTGATGCAGAGAGCCTCAAACCACTGGAGTGAATGAGCGTCAGCTTTCGGGCCTCAGATTAACGATACAGATCCTCTGCCATCTCCTCAGCGTAAAGACAATTATATTTATTAAAATGACTAAGGAAAGATCTGTAAAATAAACAGAATAATTTTCCAGCTGATCATGTTTCAGTCACTACTTCAGCTGTGATGATGTCTCTGACTTTCGAAGGGTTATAAATGAAGATCATGTGCCCTAACCTTTTGATCTAATTTCTGTTAATAACTAATTGACAGTGTGTTAATGGACATGATGACATCATGACATATGATTCACAGTAGGGGAAATGAGACCCCTGCTAGGATGAATTGTGACAGGATGTGTCTGTTTCAATTTCCTGATGGACAGATCTTCAACAGGAAATGGATACAATCATTTCGAAACATTCTCAAAACCTTGTGTGCTGTGCGTGTGCACAAATGTGTGTGTGTGTGTGTGTGTGCGCACGCGCATGTGAGAGCAAGACAGAGAAAGATGAATACATTCAATAGCCAGACAAGTGGTTCCAAATTTTAAGCCAATGCCTCCAGAGTTTCAAACATGTTAAACAAAAGGAAAACTTGTTGAGGTTAATCAGCAAACTTGCCAAGTGTTATCAGACTGTATCAGCATTATGTGATTACAAGACACAATTACGAACTAGTGAAAAGCAAGTTCAGCACTAATATAAAAAAAACATTCTTCATATGAAGAGTAATCAGTGCTTTGTATATAATTCTAGACAGTGCAAAGTTAATATAACTTCCTTAATAAAATCTCAGATGCTGTGATAACTGAACTGTAGGTTTGTATTTAGAGTTAGGTGAACTGAAATGGAGATGAATAATTTCTCCTTTGTACTAAATCCTCTCTGTCTTGTAAATTCTGATTTAATAGCTGCATAATGAGCTTTGCTACAGACATGAGAACTTCGGAGCTCTGTTTTGCCAAATTTATTATTATTGCTTAGAGCAATGGTCTGAATTGTGTTGGTAAGTCGCAATATATTAGGAAGATTAGGCCTCCTAGTCTTTCAATCCTAGCAAGCATACCTGCACTTCCAGCCTTATTTCACATGACTGTGATCAGTAATTACTATGCTTCACTCTATCACTAAAATGAAGAATCCCTTATTTTGTCTTGGCAACTGCAAAGATTTGGATACATAGACTTCCACATTTCTCTGTTCATGAACCTGATTTAAAATTGTACTTTTCAGTTCAATTTACCTTTGCCTCACTTTTCTATGTTAAATTTTATTTGACATAAGCATGCCTGATTTGATTATGGTTTCCAAAAGTCTGTTAACATTATCCACATTTTGGTGATAAGTGTCATCATCAAAGTTTTGAAGATATTCTCTGTACAGTTCTTCCCAGGTTACTAATTTATATCATAAGGTCTGATTCTTGTGGAGATAAAGACTAGTTTTATTTGCCACCTGTACAACAAATCGTGGAAAAATACAGAGGCATGTATCGTTCTGTGTTAACAACCAACAGAGTCTGAGGATGTGCTGGATGCAGCCCACAAGTGTTACCATGCTTCCGGTGCCAACACAGCATATCCATAACTTAGTAACCCTAACCCTGACTTGCATGTCATTGGAATGAAGGAGCAAAGTGGAGCACCCGGAAAAAACCAATGAGGTCACGGGGAGAGTATACAAACTCCTTACAGACTGCGGTGAGAATTGAACCCCAATCAGTGATTGCTGGGCCTGTAAAGTGTTGTAGGAGAAACCTGCTCAATGCTTTCCTCCAGATAAAAAAAAACAACCACTCCCCACTCCTTTCCATTCTACTTCTTAACCAAGTTCGTATCTCTTTTTGTTTGCTGTTTCATTTTGGCCTTTATCACCAGACCACCATTTTCTGTCTCCTTAATCCATTGTCGGAAGTCACATAAATTTCATGATTCATATTAACTATCTCCATGTCATCAACAAAGCATTCCATTAACTTCGTCCAATAATATACAGTATATTTATGGGATATTGGTATCACTGGCAAAGTGCCCTGAGGCCTTGTGGGTTAATTGGCACTCTCGTGTACAGGTTGTTGTAGATTAGTGTAGAATCTGAGGAGAATTGATGAGAATGTTGGAATAATAAAAGAAATGAAATTAGTATAAACGGCTGTTTGATGGTTGATGCAGACTCATTGGATCAAAGGGCCTTTTTCCATGGGTATGGCTCCATGACTATGAGAAAATGGTAGTTAGTTGCCTTTATTTTTCCTGAATGTGCTTGTAGGTGGGAGGAGAGGTGGGGCAGAAGGTGATTGCAGTAGTTTGATATTTCTTAAATATCTTCCTTGTTGGTAAACAGTCTTGTGTGCTTGCTGGTTTAAATACAGGCACACTGAGATTTCTCAGGGGCAGTGGAGCAAGGAGCTGTGACAGACCTGTGTGGAAAAGAGCCATATGCTTAATACTGGATATTATTTTTTTTTAAATTGTGCTCCACCTACTCAGCGACTGATGATTTTCAGCAGAAGGGAGAAGCTGCAGCTTCCAGGTTTCCATGGAAACTGTGCAGCAAGTGGCCTTGGGAGCTGTTAGCTATATCAAGTGCCTGGATGAATATCTAATATTAACCATCACCTTCCTGGATAAACCAGAGCTTCTGTCAGTTGAGCAATCTGTAACTGTGGTCTCCAAGATGAAAATACCATCTTCGTCACTCCAGTATTTTTCACTCCACTTGAATGTACTGGAATGGGTTTCCCTCTGCTGCCTCACTCAAATGGGTTAAGTGTAGACAGTAAGAGGTCATTTTCCCTGAAGTCCCCAAAATACTGTAATTTAGTGGAGTTAATATCCATCCTTCTGTTTAGTAGCCATGACCCTGTAGGGAACACTGTTATTCCTGGGGTGAACACAGATATAACATTTTAGTTGATGAGAAATTGAAATCCTCTTCATTTTCAGTTACTACATTGTACCTGTGCGTAATTAGTTGAATATATTATAAAGTCAGTATCTCATCTGGTTAGTCACGAGGAAGGTGCTATAGATATTGGGTATTTGCAAATTATCCCTGTTCTGATTCAACACCACCCTCCTCCTTGCACATTCCAGTCATGCATAGGAACATCAAGAACCGGTGCACGGTTGCTGTAGGCCATACAGCAGCCCAAGATAATTGGCTTTTAACCAGTGGGCAATTACAAATGGGCAATAAGTGGCAGCAGTGTCCACACCTCATGAGGAAATACATTTTAGAAAGTTCCTTTACTCTACCACTCAGTTAAATCATAGCTGGTCAGAAGCACCATTTACCCAAGTATCCGCTTACCCCTTTATATTTTTACATAATAAAACTTAAAAGCTGCAACTCTTCCACCATCCACCATTTTGAATTCCATACCAGAATAATATATCTGAGCCTTTATTCCATCTCACCCAGTGATATATATTTAAGATAAAACATTGAATCAGGATGTTTCTCTGTTACTTTTTCTTTCCCAAGTTTGGCACTAAGATTTAATGACTTCCATTGATGCTTCACAGATTAAGAATTGAACTAATAAACCTGGTCTCTGAAGTTTTCTATCAGTTTGCAAAGGAGATTGATCCACATTTAATAAGGGAAAACCTGCCTCAGGGGTCTTGGTTTCAGTCGGATCATTTCCTCTCTTAATATAGAATTTTGACTGATTTAAGATTGTTATTATTGCTATTTCCATTTCAGTTACTTGAGGTAATGAGAAAAATTAAACACTTGTTCCCAGAATAAACCCACACATTAAAATTGCTGTCATATCCTTAATGCCTTAAAGGTATCAGGTCATAACACATTGTGAATGAGTCAATAATTTTGTATTGACAGTCATTGTAATTAATTTACCACGAGATCTGCACCTGCCTGATCACGTCTTGTCTTATTCCTAACTAACAGTCGAAGTTGAACCTGACAGCTAGTGACATTATCCAGTGTCATTCCAAGTTTTTGAGAAAAGGGTACCACATTTTATTCCCAGGCTAACTAACATCAGCAACCTTGGGCAAGATAAATAAAAATGCATTGATATTAAATACAGTCTATGAAGGCACATGATTGGGGAAGTGTGCAGGGGTCATGAAATATTGTATTCAAGCTCAAGTTTAAGATATAGCTGCACATATATACAAGAGTGAAGTCAGGAGTGGAGAGTGATCTTGAAAAGATGTGGAGTTGAAGGGAGATAGGTAGGGTGGAAGTAGTGGTGTTGAGGGAATGGGAATGGCGGTACAAGGGATAGGTGTGTGTAACAGTGATCAGCGATCAGAAGCTGAGCTGTTGGCAAAGGATGAGAAAGTGGCTGAGGCTGGGGGGATTGGTTTGGAGCTCAGATGGGAGGGTGGTTTGTGGGCTGGGAACTAGATCGGTGGTGGGAAGGTGAGTGGAGGCTGGGATGGGAAGGTGTGTTGGTTTCAGGGGTGGGAAGATTAGTCAATGGCCGGATTTCAGCTGAGTATTTGGTTTTGGGATTAAATAGTGGAAAATGTTAGAAATGGATATGGACGTGGAGTGCATCTGATGCATATGCTGTCAGGACAAAGTGATTGCTCAGATGGGATCAGATTGGTACAAATGGAATGGGATTTGAGATCAATACTATGGAGAGACTAAGGAACAGCCATCGCAAGGGTTAAGTATTTTCCTTGAACAAGTATTTTACTGAAAAATGCCCCCAGTGCCAGACCTCATATTTAAACAACTCTGAACCCATTCTCATCAGCACTGTTATTGCAATGCAGCTTGCTGTATGAATTATGAGCATACATTTTGAATTCACGGAAGCAGTGATGTAGCCTGCCATTGGACATTGCTGCCCATATGTGTGGAAACCAGTGATTTAGATTATCAAATAAACATTGGCCCTGGAAGGAGTCCCAGTTTCTGTGTATTCTACAATAAGTCTCTTTCTTTGATTAAAATTTACTAAAACAGAGACCTCATTAATCCAGTTTCTTGGCAACCAACTTTCTATTCTTAGAACCATATGTGGGCCAGGATAAGACAGTTACTACCCAAATTCACAAAAAAATGGTAAAATAATGCACACAAAATGCTGGAGGAACTCAGCAAGTTAGGTGCAAAATGCAGGGAAATGAACAGTTAATGTCTGGGGCCAAGACCCCTCACTGGACCCTCTAGCATTTTGTGTGCATTGCTCAAGAATTCCAACATCTGTAATATCTCTTGTGTCTCAGAATGTTAGAATAATAGCCTGGTATGTGGTGAAGAAATGTGTCTGGCTACTGATCATGCATAAATCTCACATCAATTTAGTTGACTTGCAGTGTGGACACCTCACACAGTCAGTTATGAATAATTGCCTTCTGTTGGGCACTTGCACTATTTGCGTTATGATATTGATATGCCTCCATGGCAAATCTAGCAACAAATCAAGGAGAAAAAGGCTCTTAATTTTTAACTTCTGAAGCATTTTACAAAGAGTAATGTTGAGTATTAAGGCCTACGTGATAATTATGGCTAAAGATGAACTATCATAGACAGTATCTATGGCAGATGCATGTGTTCAAAGCACATATGCATACTATAGATGTTGCTGTCAAATTTATTCCAATATCACAGTGATTGCCAATAATCCCAATGTTGTTCCCATCTCAACCTCTAACCTGAACTCACTTGGGTGAGACGAAAAGCCATTTGATACAATATGTGACCAGCTGAAAGATTTGCATGGCATAAATACAAAGAGATTCCACAGATGGTGGAAATCTTGAGCAACATATATAAAATGCTTGAGGAACTCAGCTACTTATGCAGCATCTATAGAGGAGAATAAACAGTTTACATTTCAGTCGAAGATCCACATGGAAACACTTTCAGCTAAATAATTTTAGTATTATTTATGTATGGTAAACAGTTTGTGAAAACCTGCCTTGGAATTTGACAACAGCCAACTTCTGAAAATGTGACTAAACAAGAACTAGCACACTTCAGAAAGTGGCCATAGGAGTGGGCTTCATTCCAATACTAATTTCATATTGGTGGAATTGAAGAATATCTAGTTTTAAGAGATGTGATACATGTTTGTTTATGTCTTTTTGGATATCCCAAATCCTATTTAACAGGCTTATCAGAGAACGTGTGGGCTTGTGCACCCAATTTGTAGAGTTAGGTCAGCTGAAAATTTCTTTACTGCTCATCAGGACCCTGCTCTTTTACCTTGATGGCCAGATTGGAGCAGGTAAAAGAATTTCTATTTTCTGCTTCAATTATCTGAAGCTTGTGCAACATCTAAAATGACTAATTCATCAAATTGACATCAAGTATGATTGAGGTATACAAACAGGATATCTAGCAAGAGAGTCTAGTGTCTAAATGATGTCTGCTTTCTACCCATTCCATCCCATATAGCGGGAATACACCAAAGTATATATTAAATATCTCGCAAGTCAGGTTTTAGATCAAATGGGGAAAAATCAAACGTGAGATCAGATGAGCTTCTTCATGCAAATAGTGGTGCACCTGTGGAATGAACTGCCAGTAATAGTGTTTGAAATGGGCACATTAGCAACATATAAAGGCAATCTACTTAAGTACATTCATTGGAGGGTTTAGTGGGCTCAAAAGCAGGAAGGTGGGACTAACTCACTAGGCAATGTAGTTGGCATGGCCGGACGGGCCTGGTTCCATGCTGGAGAACTCTAGGACTCTGACTGCAAGTTGTAGCTCATCAACAGCTGCAGATGAGTGTGTCCTCATGAAATCATTTAGGGTCTTCCCCAATCAGAAACCCTGATTGAACCATAAAATTCAGAATTTACTGATGGCCAGATCAGAGATCAAGTCTGGAGATCAAGAATGCTACAAGAGGTGCAGGTATAATCTATGGAAAGCCAACTCACAAGTGAAGTGGAGTTTTTGGACTAGACTGGAATCAATGAGGGATGCTCCACAGCTATGGAAGGGTTTGAATGCCATAACCTCCTGCAAAGTTAAATCAAGCAACATGGGGAACAGTAGAGCTTTGTTTCCAGATGTGCTCAATGTATTCTTTGCTTGATTTGACAACCAGAAAATGAAGAAGCCATCATGCATCCCCACATTTCCCGATGATCCTTCGGTCTCAGTATCTGAAGGTGACCTGCTGGCTGCCTGCAAGGGAGTGAATCCAAGAAAAGCATCTGGTCTGGAGTACTTGGCCTTCCAAATACTGAAGACCTAAGCTGACCAAGTGGATATCTTCTACCTCTCGCATCAGCAGTATGTGGTACCTATCTGTTTCAAGCAGGCTTCAATCATGCCAGAACCCCAGAAGAGCATGGTAACCTGCCTCAAAGACTATTACCCAGTGGCACTTACATCCATAGTAATGAAGTGCTTTGAGAAGCTGATGTTGAAGCATACCAGCTCCTGTCTGAGTGGCAACTTGGATCTGGTTTAATTTGCCTACCGACGCAACAGGTCTACAGCAGATGCCATCTTATTGGCTCTTCACACAACCCTGGAACATCTGGACAGCACAGAAGAATACATCATAGAAACATAGAAAATAGGTGCAGGAGTAGGCCATTCGGCCCTTCGAGCCTGCACCGCCATTCAGTATGATCATGGCTGATCATCCAACTCAGAACCCTGTATCTGCTTTCTCTCCATACCCCCTGATCCCTTTAGCCACAAGGGCCATATCTAACTTCCTCTTAAATATAGCCAATGAACCGGCCTCAACTGTTTCCTGTGGCAGAGAATTCCACAGATTTACCACTCTCTGTGTGAAGAAGTTTTTCCTCATCTCAGTCCTAAAGGCTTCCCCTTTATCCTTAAACTGTGACCCCTCGTTCTGGACTTCCCCAACATCGGAAACAATCTTCCTGCATCTAGCCTGTCCAATCCCTTTAGAATTTTATACATTTCAATAAGATCCCCCCTCAATCTTCTAAATTCCAGTGAGTATAAGCCTAGTCGATCCAGTCTTTCTTCATATGAAAGTCCTGCTATCTCAGGAATCAATCTGGTGAACCTTCTCCGTACTCCCTCTATGGCAAGAATGTCCTTCCTCAGATTAGGGGACCAAAACTGCACACGATATTCTAGGTGCGGTCTCACCAAGGCCTTGTACAACTGCAGTAGAACCTCCCTGCTCCTGTACTCAAATCCTTTTGCTATGAATGCCAACATACCATTTGCCTTTTTCACCGCCTGCTGTACCTGCTTGCCCACCTTCAATGACTGGTGTACAATGACACCCAGGTCTCGTTGCATCTCCCCTTTTCCTAATCGGCCACCGTTCAGATAATAATCTGTTTTCCTGTTCTTGCAACCAAAGTGGATAACCTCACATTTATCCATAGTAAATTGCATCTACCATGAATTTGCCCACTCACCTAACCTATCCAAGTCACCCTGCATCCTCTTAGCATCCTCCTCACAGCTAACACCGCCGCCCAGCTTCGAGTCATCCGCAAACTTGGAGATGCTGCATTTAATTCCCTCATCTAAATCATTAATATATATTGTAAGCAACTGGGGTCCCAGCACTGAGCCTTGCGGTACCCCACTAGTCACTGCCTGCCATTCTGAAAAGGTCCCATTTACTCCCATTCTTTGCTTCCTGTCTGTCAAGCAATTCTCTATCCACATCAATACCATACCCCCAATACCGTGTGCTTTAAGTTTGCACACTAATCTCCTGTGTGGGACCTTGTCAAAAGCCTTTTGAAAATCTAAATATACCACATCCACTGGCTCTCCCCTATCCACTCTACTAGTTACATCTTCAAAAAATTCTATAAGATTCATCAGACATGATTTTCCTTTCACAAATCCATGCTGACTTTGTCCGATGATTTCACCTCTTTCCAAATGTGCTGTTATCACGTCTTTGATAACCGACTCTAGCATTTTCCCCACCACCGATGTCAGACTAACTGGTTTATAATTCCCCAGTTTCTCTGTCCCTCCTTTTTTAAAAAATGGGGTTACATTAGTCACCCTCCAATCCTCAGGAACTAATCCAGAATCTAAGGAGTTTTGAAAAATTATCACTAATGTATCCACTATTTCTTGGGCTACTTCCTTAAGCATTCTGGGATGCAGACCATCTGGCCCTGGGGATTTATCTGCCTTTAATCCCTTCAATTTACCTAACACCACTTCCCTACTAACATGTATTTCCCTCAGTTCCTCCATCTCACTAGACCCTCGGTCCCTTACTATTTCCAGAAGATTATTTATGTCCTCCTTAGTGAAGACAGAACCAAAGTAGTTATTCAATTGGTCTGCCATGTCTTTGTTCCCTATGATCAATTCACCTGTTTCTGACTGTAAAGGACCTACATTTGTCTTGACCAATCTTTTTCTTTTCACGTATCTATAAAAGCTTTTACAGTCAGTTTTTATGTTCCCTGCCAGCTTTCTCTCATAATCTTTTTTTCCTTTCCTAATTAAGCCCTTTGTCCTCCTCTGCTGGTCTCTGAATTTCTCTCAGTCCTCAGGTGTTCCGCTTTTTTTTGCTAATTTATATGTTTCTTCTTTGGACTTGATACTATCCCTAATTTCCCTTGTCAGCCACGGGTGCACTACCTTCCCTGGTTTATTCTTTTGCCAAACTGGGATGAACAATTGTTGTAGTTCATCCATGTGATCTTTAAATGCTTGCCATTGCATATCCACCTTCAACCCTTTAAGTATCATTAAGTATCATCAGGATGCTCATTATTGATGACAGCACAGCATTTAATACCATCATCCTCTCAAAGCACCAATACCTGGGCCTCAGTTCCCCCTTGTGCAATTGGATCCTGGATTTCCTCACTTGCAAACCCCAGTCAGTTCGGATTGGCAACATTTCCTCCACAATCTCCATCATCACAGGTGCACCACAGGGCTGTGTGCTTAGCCCTCTGCTCTACTCACTTTACACTTATGACTCTGAGTCTAAACACAGCTCCAATGCTATGTTTAAGTTTGTTGACAATTCAACGGTGGTAACGATTCAGCATACAGGAGGGAAAATAAAAGTTTGGCTGAGTGGTGTCATTACAACATACTCTCACTCAATGTCAGCAAGATTAAGGAACTAACTGTAAACTTCAGGAGAGGGAAAGCTGATGAGTGAAGAGGGTAGATAATTTTAAATTTCTGGGTGTCACTATCTCAGAGGACCTGTCCTGGACCCATCATATAAACGTAATCTCAAAGAAGTCACAGCAGCACCTCTACTTCCTTAGGAGGCTGCTGAGATTCGGCATGACGTCAAAAACATTGACCAACTTCTACAGATGTGCATTGGAAAGAGTTTTGACTGGCTGCATTATGGCCTGGAAAGGGAACAACAGTGCCTTTGAACGGCGAGTCCTACAAAAGGTAGCGGATTCGACCACATACATTATGGGTAAAGCCTTCCCAACAGCAGCATCCATCATCAAAGATCCTCACCCCCCAGGCCGTGCTCTTCTTTCACCGCTGCCATCAGACAGAAGGTACAAGACCCTCAGGACCCACAACACCAAGTTCAAGAACAGTTACTACCCCTGAACCATCAGGCTCTTGAATGAAAGAGGATAATTACACTCACCTATTGAGGTTCCCATGACCAATCATTTCACTTTAAGGACTCTTTATCTTGTTATTTTATGTTCTCATTATTTATTGCTATTTATTTGTGATTGCATTTCATGAGTTAATTTTCTTCTATTCTCTTGCTCTTTCATTGATCCCGTTTACATGTACTATTCTATAGATTTGCTGAGTGTGGCTACAGGAGAAAGAATCTCGGGGTTTCTGTGGTGCCATGTGTGTACTCTGATAATGAAGTTTACTTTGAACTTTGAACTTAAACAAGCTCTTGCTTGTTCTGAGTGGATCATAAAGTTGTGGTCTACTCTCGATGCACGTTTGATCAGGCTTCGGGTGGTGGGTTTGTAGATCCCTTGCGTTCTCCCACCTGCTGCTGCACAATTAACATAAAAGCAGCCGAGAATGAAGACATTGGCAATCTCTTCATTACCTGTATGTCGATAAGAATTCACTAGGTGATGATTCAAAGTGTAAATTTTCACTTTTCACTTTTCTAACACTGGGTGCCACAGGTCAAGTAGAATTCAATTATTACTGCCCCAGGATTGATAACTTTACGTAACACAGACAAGGCGGGAAGCGAACCCAACTGTTTCCTGTTTCACATTCTTTAGTGTAGTCATCCGAATGTTAATGTAATCACGTCTGGTTATCAGTTCGTAACAGCTAGTTTGGAACAGGTACTAATTTCTGAATTTTGCAGAGATATGGACACGTTTGAGATTAAAACAAGTAAAACCAAGCACAGCTGTGACAGTAGTTTTGCTTTTCCTCTTTGGGCATCACTACCAGGAAAGAGCTCAAGTATTGCCTCTCCTCCCTCCCCCCTCCCCTCCCCCTTGTTGCTGTGGTACGCAGGGCCCATTTCCCATAGGAACTGTCTGTAATGATGCACCCTGTTCAAGCTGCGCTGGGGCCAGCACTTTACTGCTGGCAATCTTCCAAACAATCAAGGCAACAGGGAAGTGGAAAGGGATGAGCTGCACCATGGTAATAAGGGATGATGGGCAACACCTATGAAAAAGAGCAACCAGGCCAGAGAAAGAAAAAAAACAAAGGTATTTTTTTGTTGTATCATTCCGGGTTTCCCCATAGGCTACGGGTGAGAAAAATCAGTTGCTGCTCTACTTACATGAAGCAGGTAACAGACATCTTTGTCGGGTTGCTTTTAACAGAAATGCAGGGGTTTACTGTAGACTGGGACTCTCAAGCAGATTAAAAGATCGAGGAAGATTACCGTGTTAATTTATTCTGATTGATAGCAAAATAACAGCAGGCAGCCGTGTGTGATTTCTGAATGCTGCTTGTTGCTTGTATCTGCTGACATTCTCTGATAAAGATTACATCAGTGCCAGTACAGACCCCATAATCGGACTGCAAAGTGATGCTTCTCTCAATGTCATTTCCAGAAGGACTATTATTTCTCCGGAAAGTACAGCCAGTCTAATAATCAAAAATAAATGACTGATTTCTAAATTGTGACAAAGTATCCATGCCAGATAGTGTGGAAAAAGACAAAATTGTAGCGGAATGTAACCATCTAAGGAGCTGAATATTAACCCAGCCTTTTGCATTACATCATGTTTGGCCTTAGTCCTGCACCAAGAATTCTAGAGCTTCGTTTCTATGTCTGAGTGTGGGTGTGTGAAGGGCATTGAGGATAGGTGTGTGTTTGGGGTGGGGGGTGGGGGAAGAGGATACATGGGCTCATGTTTTAAAGATCTAAAATTTCCTGCGTGTCGGAGTAAGGTGTGTGTTATGGAGCAGAAAGGCAGATACAATAATCATTCGTTAAGTTGATACATAGAAGATAAACTTTAAAAGTTGGTGTCTATTTGGTACAATCAGAGAATTAAGGACGTTATTTGATTTTTATCTTTATTCTCATAAAGTAGATATTATTACATGTTCTCATGGATTAGACAGATTGTTACTAAACTTGTTAAATTGATCTTATAGAATTTTAAAAGACTGACACCACAGCATGGGCTGAGGGGCCTGGACTGTGTTGTACTGTTCTGTGTTCTCTAAACTGAGTGAAAATCAATGAGTGGTGGCTGGGGAGGTGAAGCTACAGCCTTAATCCTGAATAAAATTAGAAAATGAATCTTCATCGTTCCTCAACATAATGAGCAAAATTTAGCAAGGTACTAATAAGTTACAACCAAGAATTCTTTCCATGGTCTGTTTATCCTGCTCTTTTGACTTTAGTGACAGGTTGAAAAGTAATTAGGGTTTGCATGATTACATAAAAATAAAAAAAAATCAATAAAACACTTTTTCCGGGACTTGTGAATGGACAAAGTAATTAAAATTTTAATTTATGATTAAGGTAAAACATCTGTATTTTTGTATGAAGGATAACATTTTTAAAAGCTGTTTGAATTATAAAACTGGAGAGCCTGAGATGAACTCTACATTACTTTTACTGCAGGAAATGTAACTATTGATTGATAACATACCAGTTAGTATAGAACCATATGTCCTTTCATCACAGGTGTGTTGTGTGCCCATGTGCATTTCTCATATTTAGTTAAAATAAGAGAACTGAAGCTTGGAAAGAAACCATAGTTTTTAATGATCTGCATCTCCAAAAATCAAATGTTTATCAGTAAGACTTGGTAAAATCTGATTAAAATGCTCCTATAGATGAAGCAATTTAGATTATTTAATGTGCATCACTTGAAATCAGCACATTCTGCCTGTTGTCTGTTCCAGGTTTTGCTTCAAGCTTCTGGAGCTGATAATTCTTTGCTTGAAAAGTGAAGGGAGGGGGTTGGGGAGGGAGGTGAGTAGCAAGTAGGACTGGCTATTCAGCTTGTCTAATAGGAAAGGCATGGCTTCACAAGGTCTGCGGATCTTACACAGATTGGCCCCAGCCTGGATCATTGTAAAAACATGTTATATCTCACAGAAAAACCTCAGTAGGAAAGCACGATACAAGTGGGAAGGAAAGAGGACTGAGTTATGACAATGGGCTGTTCTGAGTTTAGTAAAACAGAGTTCCTGCTCACTTCCTATGTTCCCGAGTCAACAGATTTGAAGGGAAGTTGCCGTTTAGTCTTGATTTTTTTTTATTGCGAATGAGCTAATGGGATCTCTTAGCTTGCTGTTTCCCAATGTGGTGTTAACCACATTTCTTACATGCTGGTGGCTGGGGTCCTATGCTTTGGAGCATTTTTACTGAGAAGATGGATTATAAATCGAATACTCTAACAATTTCTCGCAATATGGGAGGTAGGATTAACATAGTGTAAAAGTCTGAAAGTGTGCTGCATTCTGAACTGTATTTTAGTACAAGAATATTAAGTTAAACTCATGATTAATTATCACAGATGAGCCACCACTTTATTACATAATGTTTAATTGCAGTATTTTAATCTAATGATAAAACGGTTTAGTATTTTCATGCTGCAGTCTCTATCTGTTACATGCTCGTTGCCTTATTTTCCTTTAAAATAGTAATAAACACTTTTTGAGCATACCACAGGATGCAGTGGGAATTAAGGCTGGGTGTAAATCTTCCTCATCTTTGCAATTTATTTATATTTTGAGAAAAGAAAATCAGAAAACATCGATGAATCAGATAAAATCAAGGTTGAAGTATTGACCTTTATTGTCAGGGGGAGGAATTCGGTGTTTATCATTTATTTTGGGGATTTTATCCTGTTCTTATTCATGGTGAATGGAGTTGTGCAAAGCAGCTGATAAACAGTCAACCGTTTTCCACCTCACATTGGCTGCTACAGAAATAAGATTCAGGATAGATGTAAAGCACACTCTCGGTATATGAAGCCAGAGTTAGCCCTGGTGTGACCACAATCACACAACTGATAGCAATTCAATTTTTAATTAACCTGTTATTATGTTAATTAAAAAGCAATATTTTAATTTTAAATCCAGTATAATGAATAGATAATATAAACTAGAGACTAATTATGATAAATGAGAATGGGAATTTTAGAAGGTGGGGAAGGGAGAGCATTACAGCAATTGCTATTGTAAACCTTTGACGGTGGAATCCAAAATATGATGCTTTTACAAGAGTCACTGCTGAGTGCTTCCTCTTCTGTTAGTACTTTTATTTTGATGAAAAATAGAGTAAAAAGAGAAGCAATTCAACATAGTTAACAGTTTAGTTCCAAGCTATACTTGGCTTGAACTAGGCATAAAAGGAAAAACAGTTCTTTTAAGAAAATCTTCAAATCATGCTTGGAAGAGGATATTTACAGTCAGTGGCTACGTTATTTGGTACATCTCATTAATGCAAATATTTAATCAGCCAATCATGTGACAGCAACTCAATGCACAAAGCTTGCAGACATGGTCAAGAGGTCCAGTTGTTGCTTTTCAGACCAAATATGAGAATAGGAAAGAAGTATGATCTCAGTGACCTTGACTGTGAACTAATTGTTGGCACCAGATGGAGTGGTGTGAGTATCTCAGAAACTGTTGATCTCCAGGGATTTTCATACACAACAGTTGATCAAGTTTATAAGAAAATGTGTGAAAACAAGAAACATCCACTGAGCAGCTGTTATGTGGGCAAAAATGTCTTGTTAATGACATGGTAAGGTCAGAGGAGAATTGCCAAAATTGTTTCAAGCTTATAGAAAGATGACAGTGACTCAAATACCAATTTATCTTTTATAAACCCACTGATTCTCACAGCTATTTGGACCATGCCTCTTCCCACCTTGTCACTTGTAAAAATGCCATCACCTTCTCTCGGTTCCACCACATCTGCCACATCTGCTCTCAGGATGAGGCTTTTCATTCCAGAACTATTGAGGTGCCCTCCTTCTTCAAAGAAAGGGGTTTCCATTCCTCTACCATCAATGCTGCCTTCACCTGCATCTCTTCCATTTTGCGTACATCTGCCCTCACCCCATTCTCCGCCACCCTACCAGGGATAGAGCTCCTCCTGTCCTCACCTACCACTCCACCAGCTTCTGTGTCTAGCACATGACTCTCCATAACGTCTGCTATCTAGAAGGGGATCCCACCACCAAACACATCTTTCCCTCCCCTCTCTTTCCACTTTCCAAAGAGATTGCTCCTTATGCAACTCCCTTGTCCAGTTATCCCTTCCTACTGATCTGCCTCCTGGCACTTGTCCTTGCAAGTGCAACAAGTGCTGCACCTGCCCCTATACCTCCCCCCTCACTACCATTCAGGGCTCCAAACAGTCATTCCAGGTGAGGCGACACTTCACCTGCGAGCCTTTTGGAATCGCCTACTGTATCCAGTATTCCTGGTGTGGCCCCCCCACCATAGATTGGGAGACCTCTTCGCCAAACACCTACACTCCATCAGCCAAAAAATAAGCGATATCTCCCTGTAGGCACCCATTTCAATTCCATTTGCCATTCCTATTCTGACATGTCTGTCCATGGCATCCTTCTACTGCCGCGATGAGGCCACACTCAGGTTGGAGGAACAACACCTTATATGCCATCTGGGTGGCCTCCATACCTAATGGCATGGACATTGATTTCTCAAACTAATGGTAATTTCTGACCCCCACCGACTTCTTCTCTTTCTTTCCAGTCCTGGTGAAGGGTTTCAGCCTGAGACATTGACTGAACTCTTCCATAGAGGCTGTCTGGCCTGCTGAGTTCTTCCAGCATTTTGTGTGTGGTGATTTGGAATTTGTGCTTCTCGTGTTTCTGTAACAATTTGCTGTAACTGTGGTGTGTAGAAGAGCATCTCTGAATGCACAACATGTCAGACCTTGAAGTGGATGGGCTATAGAAGCAGAAGGCCAGGAGAATACACTCAGTGGCCACTCTATTAGGTACAGGAGGTAAACAAGAGGATGCCTTTAGGTAGTGGTCACAAAGAGACCCAGCAGGGGATTCAGAAGAAAGCTCCATCCCCAAAGAGCTGTGAGAATGTGGTTGAGAGGAATAATATAGATGAATTTAAGGTAAGGTTGGACGTGTACAAGAAAGGAATATGGGTTGACATTTATACATTCAGCTAAGGAAAGGCAGGAAGAGGCTCAAATGAAGCATAAAAAAGCATCATCTGGCTAGGCCAAATGACCTTTTACTTTGCTGTGTACTGTATTCCATGTGATTGTATGTTATTCTATAATAGAACCAAGCTTGGTTTGATGCAACAGAATATTCCCTTCCCACTCTTGGACAGGTTTCTATGGAGATATAACCACAGGAAAGTGGCTGTTGGTACGTGTGTTTACTTCACTCACGTTGGCATCACTTCCAAATCAGGATGTCCAGCAAACGTCAGTCACAAACACAAACACAAAATCTGAAATCAGGATGCCACTGCTTCATGAAATTATTACTTTTTTATTGTTTAAGCACATTAAAACCTGATCAATACACTTAGACACCATTTGCTTGCTGTAGTCACAGCTGCCACAGAATTTCCACAAAGTGGAAACAGAGCATGGTGATTATTCCTCTGGGTGGTGCCTAGCCATAACCTCTGACACCAGCAACACTGCCAAGCCGCTGATCTAGGGGTCTGTGGTAACAGTAAGCAGTTCACATACTCCTCAATCTTTGTAAACAGCTGCTGGCACCAGTTACATTTTTAAAATAAAACGGACAGGGAATGATTTTTTAAAAATTAATTGCAGTGATGTTTTTGGGTGAACTTCGATACATGCATAGTTCACAATATTTAATCCTCAGTTTATTGTAGGTTAATTTTGAAGGGCGTAGTTGTTATCTCTTGATTTATATTCTGATGTAATGAAATGTTCGAACTATATAAAAAACAAATCTGTCCATCTAGGCAACATAAGCACATTAGGGAAATATGCAGGATAAAGAAGAACTTCTTTAAGGTGAACTGCGTCAGAAGATCCAGTCTAATTTTCCAGTGGGCCAGTTATTAATTGGAAATAGATGTGAATATATCAAAGATGACAGAAAATTGGTCTAATGCATGATTTCTGCAATGAAAACAAAGGCAATGTGTTCAAATTTGAAATATTATTAAGTTGGTCATGATTGCATTGGTGTAAATGGGACATTGCTGTGGCCACATTAGCCACCTCATGTCTTACAGTAATTACACATTAAAATTTGGTAAGATTGGCTGTGAAGTGATTTGAGAAGTCCTGGAGATGCAGGAGTTCTGGTGACGATTCAAGCTTACACTTCAATTCAATGTATATTAATGATATAATGTGTTGGAATTTATGGCATATCTGTTCACATTAGTAAATGCAAATATTGCCATCTTTGCATTAATGTGTAGGGAATATGTATTGAACTATCATGATCCATAACATAAAGGTTAACAGACTGCTGCAGTGCTTTATAGATCAGAGTACTGTATGAGTAGGAGTGTTGGGTACAAAACAGCAGATGGTTATGTGTTCCGTGACAAATAATATATGGCTTTGGAGTATTCTGGTGTGTGGAGAAGCTGCTTGTGGGTACCTGCTACACCAATGTGAAATTTAGCTCTGCAAACCAGAAGATTCAGGATTCAAATCAAGTCTATAGAATATTAAACAAGCCCAGCCATGGAACTCCAACTGATTTTAGTATTTAGAAACCGTGAAAGGAATGGGAGGTGGGGGAAAAAAATCTGTGGTTCCCCCTCTTGGATCACTGGTTTGTGATACCTTTTGAAAAATACCAGGATCTCTTTGTCAATTAAAGCAGGCTTGGGCTTTGCCTATGGGCAAATAGTCGCTTAGCTAAAATCATGAAGAAAACAGTGTGGAGTTGAGATTTTGGAGGCATGTCAGCAACTTGGAGCTGTACTTCAGCATGAGGGAAGAGGCAGAGAAATGGAAAACTGAAAAAAAGAAAGTTGTGTTGGTCATTAAACCATAACAAATAGCCTGAGGTTGGCTTCTGTGAGGGCACAGGTGCTGTATATAATTTTCATAGCTCTGTGAATATCAAACAATCATTGTGTAGTACAGAAGGGTGTATAAATGTGCAACTGTGCATGAAGTAATGAATAATTGGTTTACTTTACAGAAGGTAACAGGTGACTAAATTGGAATGACAACACAGCAGAGCATTCTGCAATAATATCAGGTTTTATTCAATGAAAAATTTTAGCATACTGTTTTCAATATTTTGTATATTTACCTCAAACATTTCAATTGCTGGCAATTAATAATTTCTTCCATGGATCTGGTGCAATGGTGTCATAGGGTAAACTCTAACTGTGCTTGGGTTTTGATAACCTAACTTGCACTGAGATGTAATTGGATTCAAAGAACTAATTGGATAAGCATTTGGTGGGATTCTGGAGAGGAGACACAATTGACCTTCCTGATTTTGGCTTATATTTGTAATTGTTTTCTTTGTATCTGTTCTGGAATTGATGGTATAATCTATTCACATCAAATAATTGATTAAAAAATTGTAAAGTGTTCACAAGATCACAAGACAAAGGAGCAGAAGTAGGCCATTCGGCTCATCAAGTCTGCTCCGCCATTCCACCATGAGCTAAACTATTCTCCCATCTAGTTCCAATTTCTGGCTTTTTTTCCATATCCTTTGATACCCTGACTAATTAGATACCTGTCAATCTCCTCTTCAAAAACCCTCAATGATTGGGTCTGTATGTGGCAACGAATTCCATAAATCCATGACCCTCTGGCTAAAAAAAAATTCTCCTCATTTCTGTTTAAAATGGGTACCCTCTAATTCTAAGACTGTGATCTCTTGTCCTGGACTCAGCCACCAAGGGAAACAGCCTTGCCGCATCTACTCTGTCCAACCCTTTCAACATTTGAAATGTTTCTATGAGATCCCCTCTCATTCTTCGATACTCTAATGAATACAGTCCAAGAGCCGACAAACGCTCCTCCTATGTTAGTCCCTGCATTCCAGGAATCATCCTTGTGAATCTTCTCTGAATTCTGTCCAACATCAGCACATCCTTTCTAAGATAGGGGGCCCAGAACTGCACACGGTATTCCAAATGGGGTCTCACCAGTGCCCCATAAAGCCTCATGAACAGTGATGTTGATCATTAATCACCTCATCATAAATCCGTTGTCTCAGAAAAGCTCCAACCAAACTGTCGCCACCTTCCCTTAGGTCCTGCATGACTCTAGGTAGAACCTTGATGCTGTTACTGGCATTGTAATGGAAAAGCATTCCACATCCTGTTTGATTTGATCCCTGTTTGTTAGTTAACATTTTTTAAAAAGAGAAAAAGTAATTAACATTTTCTTCACGCTGACATTTCAGTTACACAAACAAGATCAATACCTTATCACATAGTGCAATCCAAAATTCTGTAAAGTGCACTTGCTTGTTACATACAAGCTCCTCATTTCCTGAAAACAAATTGGGCTCCACTCTTTGCCGCAGTTTTGTATTTTTCTTGCAGTCTGAAGGAAAGGATATCAAAGGTAATGAGCCCAAGAAATTCTGCTGCCTCCTAATGGGTAACCTGAATGGGCACAGCATCAGACATTGTACACTTTTGTGGTTAAAAATGTTCTGCCCAGGACTCTGCTTTTAATTAAAACCACAATCAATATTTGTTACCAGAGAGAAAGCAGTTCTATTTAAAAGTAAGATAAAGTGACTACACTAATTAAGGAGGCAAGTTTGTAACAGGTTTTCACAGGCTTTGCTGGTTTCACAGAGAGACCCTGAATTCTCTGGAACAATGTAAACAAACAAATCTATTCCTGAAACCTCATTGACAACTGCAAGCTATTTCCTTAGTGAGCTCATACATTTCTTTTTCAGAAAAGTCATAATTTAACCAAAACAAACGCACAATCATAAACAGGCACTATCAAAGCATATTACTTCCATTGAAATTATGGCTGATGCTGCCTTCCAGATCTACAATCAGTAGCAGGCGCTTATTTCATGGGATCCACAACTGTTTTAGTTCTTGTATTTAGCTTTGTGAAGAGTTCAGAAAGTTACTGTCAACTCCTTTCAGAATGAGGTGAATCCTTAGTTCTGATCAGCACATGAATCTCTACAGTAAAACTAGACAGGTTTGTATAGATAAAATACAGGATTTTTTTGAGTTAACAAGTGGTTTAAATATCAGGAGGGCAGATTTAAAATCTTCAGCAAAAGGTATGAATGGGATTTGAGGATAAATATTTTTACTCAGAGAGAAGCTAGGATCTGGAATTCAGTGCTTGCAGGGGTAATGAAGTACAATCACTCAGACTTGCAAAAGGAAATTTAGGGAGAGTAATTTACAGGATTGTGGGGAAATGGACAGATAGAATTGTTTTGCAAGGAGGTAGTATGGAATTGATAGGCCGATTGGCTTCCTGTTGCGCTGTGGCAAATATTTGATTTGCAGCTCCTTCATTTGTTTGTGAATGTAAAGGCAATGATATAAAGTATTTATCTCCATTCTGTTTAGGCAGTGGGCAAGGTTTGTATGGTCCTTGTGATTTATGTGGCCATTTTATTATGAGTAATACTATAGTAATTTTATGTTATTGTCTAAACCAGTGGTTCCCAACGTGGGCTGTACGCCCCACAGGGGGGTAATTTGATTTTTAAGGGGGGCAATTCGAGAATGAGTTATTAACAGTGAATTTTTTCTAGTAAGTCTGTGTGAGTATGAGTGTGTGTGTGAGTTAATACATATGTGTATATACAGTATGTATACATAAAAATACTTGTGTGTATGTACATGTGTAATTGCGTATGTACTGTATATATAGTGTATCACCATCATTACAACCATCAAATGGCTTTCATAATTAAATTAATGAATTGACTGATGTAGGAAGGAACGAATGAACAAGTCCAAACGTGTAAGAAACTCGTACGAGGTCGCGCCAATGCTGCTTTTTGCAGTAGCTTTCGGTTCTTGGTGGTGTGAAGGTGTGTACATTGCGTCATCTCTTTTAAACGGTGTATCTGTCTTTGTATGCTGTAGAAACGAATCAGCATTGTTTTATTTATTTATTATTATTATTATTTTAATATCACTTAATGTTCTTTTTTTTTACAATTTCTTAGCAATTTCTTCCTCAGAACTTTAACAGTCCTTTGGTTCTTTTATTTTTCTCTTTCATGAATGCCATGTTCTTTGGAAGCTTGTTTAAACCAAGTTAATGGTCTTTTAGGCTTCCTCCAGGTGAATAGGAGTTCACTTTTTGAATAATAAGTATTATATATCACCACAGGGGGCATCAGGATTTTAGAGGTGATTAGGTGGGGCATGGCCAAAAAAAGGTTGGGAACCACTGGTCTAAACTAAACTTCAACTACTTGTGGCCATGACTTGCAGTCCATTATCAGACATTTAGTATTCCAAATCTAGTAAACATTATTTAAAGTTATTAGTCGTTAAGTAAATCTTAACTCTTCAGTGAAGATACAGTACTGTATTTAATGCCAAATGAACATAGGCAAAGATCACCCTCAGCCTTTGCATAACTGGTAAACTCTGATGTGTCAAAGAACTGTCCTGGTTTTTTAATGTATTGTTTAAACTCATATACTGTATTGTGCTTTGTCAACAGAGACATCTCAGGATCTGTGAGCACAACCATCTATGTCTATTATTTAAAAGACCAACTGATATAAGTTCTTTAAGTGACACAGCTAGTACCAGAAATTGTTATCCTTTGAATATTAGTTTTTGTAGTTAATTCATCTTGATTCAATTAAGAATTAAGACATTAGACCATCTCTGATGTGACCCCAGCTGGACTGGCAGAATAACAATTTGCAAATGCATAGTCATGTTAGTCCTCCAAACCCAGACTAACATAGATTGCATTGCAAAGTTACCTCTTCCTGCAGAATATATCATGAGGATTGGTGTGCTCATGACTGCCACTTTAAGATATTTCAGTGCTAGTTGTCATGCTTCTAAGAATCACTCTTTCCTTGTTTCAGCATGTCAGATAAATGGAAGCAAAACTTACCCAGATATTGACCAAGACCCAACAAATGTTGGATACCTGCCATAGCCATCAATACTGGCATCTCCAAAACAGCTTTAACTTCGTGTCGATCGACAAAAAAATTATTTATTTTTAAAATTCATTGCGATAGAGCGTGGAATAGACTCTTGCGACTCTTCAAACCACGCCACCCAGCAATCCCCGATTTAACCCTAGCCTAATCATGGGACAACCTACAATGACCAATCATCCTACCAACTGGTATGTCCTCGGACTGTGGGAAGAAATCAGCGTAGCCGGAGGAAACCCATGTGGTCACGGGGAAAATATACAAACTCCTTATAGACAGCGGTGGGAATTGAAACTGGGTAGCCTGTACTGTAAAGCATTGTGCTAACCACTACACTATGTTACCAGTTTAAAATTTCTTGGCCAGCAGAAGTACTGTATGTCAAATAACTGTCTTTAGAGCTCCATTCTGTCTGCATCTAAACCTTTATCAAGATCTTGAATTGCTTTTACTGCCTTTTATCCACAACACTTAGGATTGGAATTAGGCCATTCAGCCCATTCCAAAGCCTACAGCCCTGCAATCATCGGAGGTGGCTGGAGTCCTGTTACCGACTCATGCACGTACCTTTGGAAATCTTTTGGAGGGAAGCTAATCCCAAATGGCATACACTTCTAGCAATGCCTGCATTTATAAATGCATTGGATTCATAAACATATTAGCATTGTGTAGGAGTGTAGCTATATCATCTGTACTTGGCTGTGATACTGCTTTTAAATAGAATCTAGATGCAGCCTTCTTATATTTTGCAACCAATCAGCTATCACTGAACACAGAATCAGAATCAGGTTTAATATCACTGGCAAATGTCATGAAATTTGTTGTCTTTGTGGTAGCAATACAATGCCAGTACATAACAATATTAGAATCAGATTCATTATCACCGGCATGTCATGAAATTTGTTAACTTAGTAGCAGCAGTTCAATGCAATACAGTATAATAATATGTAAATAATATTTAATAAAAATAATAATGATTATTATTGAGAAAAAATATATATTTATTTTATATATATATATACACACACACAAACACGTACATGAGGGGTGATTGATAAGTTCATGGCCCAAGGTAGAAGGTGAGTTATTAACTTCAAACTTTCTGCATTTTCACTCAAAGAGTTGAACTGCATGTGCATATAATGAGAGCTGTATAACTCACTTTGTCTACCTTAAGACACGAACTTATCAATCACCCCTGCTGAGGACCACTTCTACAAAGAAGTATGCTCCACGAACGCTGGACTGTGTGTGTAAATGTAGGAGGGGACTATGTTGAAAAATAAATGTGCTAGGTTTTTTAAAATTGACTCGTTCTACCTTAGGCCACAAACATATCAATCACCCCTCATATACACTTATAAATTAAATAAGTAGTGAGGTAGTGATCGTGGGTTCAATGCCCATTCAGAAATGAAATGACAGAGAGGAAGAAGCTGTTTCTGAATCATTGACTGTGTGCCTTCAGGCTTCTGTACCTCCTTCCTAATGGTAGCAATGAGAACAAGGCATGTCCTGAGTGATGGGGGCCTTTAATGATGGATGCCTCCTTTTTGAGGCATTAGTCCTTGATGGTGTCTTGGATACTACAGAGTTTGGGGCTCATGATTGAGCTGATGAAGTTTACAACTCTCTGCAGCTTATTTACCGTAGATTCCGGATTTTAAGCCGCTACTTTTCCCCCACATTTTGAACAGCTTTGAACTCTGCGGCCTTTAATCCAGAGCGGCTAATGCATGATTTTTTTTCATGCCGCCTCGTAAGCATTTTGCCTCGTAACAGTAGACCAATAAAATTGATGAGTAGTTCACAGAGGTCCAATGAAATTGTACGATAAATCAAGCGCACTTTCACAATTAAATTACTGTAAATCAGTCATTTGTACTCACCCTCATCAACATGGAAAACACTCGAAGAAAAGCATTGTGCTGCCTTTATGGCAGTTATTTAGTTTATAATATTTTCGCTTAGTAATTCATTTGTTAGTTAAAGTTAGAAGAGTTTTAACTATATTTGTTTTCTGTACTACATCGCGGGATGCTATGATGTCACACCCGGTTTCGCCGCGTCTTGTGGGATACCAGTTTGCGATAAACGGGAAGGAGGGGGTCGAGCGGCGGAGCGAAAACGCTGCTTTTAAATGCCGTTTGCGATAAACGGGACGGCGGGGGGGGAGCGGCGGAGCGAAAACGCTGCTTTTAAGTTAAAGGCGATCAATAACTTTTCCTGGTAGGCTGCAGTATATATATTTTTTACCAGTCGTTAGGAGATATTGGAATGTTGTTCAGTAAAGAAGTATACGCAACGTATATTTAAAAGTAGCCGCGTTACGGGCACGGTTCGAAAAAAAGCATTTGCAATATGTATTTGTTTTTGTTACCATATGGATTTAATTAAAAGTTAAAAAATCCTCACGTGTAATATCTTTCTGTGTAAATATCTCATATTACAACGTGGGACACCTGCGGCCGAAAATCCGGTGCGGCCTAAAATCCGGTGCGGCCTTTACAAGTTAAAAATTGATTTTATTTCTAAAATTAGAGCCAGCGGCTTTTAATCAGGTGCGCTCTGTAGTCCGGAATCTACGGTAGATACTGTGCAGTAACACTTCTGCGACCCATCCCCCCATCGCCATAGCAGACAGTGATGCTGACGATTAGAATGCTCTCCACAGTACATCTACAGTGGTGCTAGAAAGTTTGTAAATCCTGTAGAATTTTCTCTGTTTTGGCATAAATATGACCAAAAATGTGATCAGATCTTCACATAATTTCTAAAGCTAGATAAAGAGAACCAAATTAAATAAAAAACACGCAAAATGTAATACATGTTCATGTATTTATTGAGAAAAATGATTCAATATTACATGTATTTGTTGGAAAAATTATGTGAACCTTTGCTTTCAGTAACTGATGTGACGACCCCCCCCCCCCCCCCGTGTACAGCAACCAAACATTTCCAGTAACTGTTGATCAGTCCTGCACAGCGGCTTGAGGGAATTTTAAGCCATTCCTCCTTACAAAACTGCCTCGACTCTGGGATGTTGGTGGGCTTCCTTGCATGAACTGCTTGGTTCAGGTCCCTCAATCAACATTTCTATAGGATTAAGGTCAGGACTTTGACTCGGCTATTCCAAAACACAAATTTTCTTCTTCTTAAACCATTCTGCTGTTGATTTACTCTTGTTTTTTGGATCATTGTCTTGTTGCATTATTCTATTAAGCTTCAGGTGATGGACTGCTACCCTGACATTCTCCTGTAAAATGTCTTGATACAATTTTGAATTAATTGCTCTCTCAACAACTGCAAACTGTCCAGTCCCTGGGGCAGCAAAGCAGCTCCAAACCATGATGCTTCACAGTTGGGTTGAGATTTTGGTGTTGGTGTGCAGTGCCTGTTTTCCTCCAAACAGAGCAATGTGCATTTCTATAAAAAAAAAGTTCAACTTCTGTTTCATCTGTCCACCAACTGTAGCAATAAAAGATTGAAAATGTCTTTGAACACACCTACCAGTTGGCTGGCACAGGTTTTAAGAGCCCTACATGGTACTCCATCAGGGCCTGTCATCTTGCAAGGCTTCTTCCTCTTGAAAGACAGTCTGATGTCAGCCTCCAAGACAGAGGCCACAGGGTCACTGATACTGTGGGGATTTCACAGCTTTAGGTTTATTCTCGTTTTCAAAGCATGCATTCAAGGCATTGGGCTTATCTGGGAGGGAAGCATCACTGTTATTCGTTATTTTAGATTTCACTTTGTAGGAAGTAATGACCTGTAAATCCTGCCAGAGTTGATGTGTGTCTAATTCTGCCTCCAACTTTATTCCTTTGCTCTTTAGATAGCCCTCCATATTCATATCTGATTTTCTTGTATTGTCCTGGGTCACCAGACCTGAATGCCATAGATTTAGTCCTCAGCAGACTATGAACTTCCTGGTTTATCCATGGATTTTGATTTGAATATATACAGTTTGTTCTCATCGTACATACTCATCCACACAGGTTTTAGTCTAATCACCTTCTTCCTTAAAGCTGTGGCATTATTTGAGTTTCAAGTTGATTCATCAAGCTTGGTTTAGTTCTCTGTGCTATCCAAATCCACCATTGAGCATCAGAGAGTATTTGTATATAACTCATTAATATTTCTTAGTTATTGGGCTATTGTTATTTATTGCTTAAGTCAAGTCTCCAGCAGTAGCTGTTCCATTAACTGAATGATTATATATGATACGTGCTCAAACATTACTTTCTATAGAACAAAGGGTTTAGAGTCATGCTACCACTTTACTGTCCAATTTACATTGCTTATCACTAGATAACAACAGGTATTCTCATCCAACAGAAAAACAAACTTCACGACAAACTAGAATTGCAGAATTAAATTAATTCACCTTTCAAAACTTAAAATCTCTTGTTTCTTTCCTGCTTAAACAAAGTGAAACTACACTTTTTTGAAATACTGTGCTCTCTTCAAACTTAATATAGTTGCCTGATTCTAATATAAATGTAACGCACTCCTCAGCCTCCAAGTTATAAGCATTGATCTCTTTGACAGTAGAAGTGGTTGTCTCTATTTCTCATCAATAGCTGCAATTGGCTGTTTTGGTGCAAACAATTCTATTTCATTACATTGCTTTGTGAAATAATTTCTCCTTCTGCAAATAACATATTTGATTCAAAGCTACAATTCTGTCCTGTGAACACATTCCTCACCAACTATTGCAAAACTCTTTAGACATTTGTGCTTCTTCTGTCAACCCTGAAGGTTTCATTGGGTTTATGCACCACACTGATATTCTCGCCGTATTCTCTGCTGGATGACAAATGAGAGCTGGTTTCAAGTTAGTTTCTGAAGGCCATCATTTTTACATCTTTAAGTTTACAGTTTGACTTGCATGAGTTATTTTGCTGTTATTGCAAGAAACCAATTTTTGGTATCGTTTTTTCAGAGTTCTGCGCTGATCATACGATTCACCTTCATCATGTTTCTCCTGTCAGATTCATACCTCTCAAATAAGATTTTTTTTACAGTTGGCGGTACTCAGAAAATTTCTGCAACACAAATACTCGATATCACTCTCTTTAGCCCAGTCCATCATAATGTTAAGATCACATTTAATCGGATTGCCTAAAGTAGGCTGGAAGCATCACAAAGAACCTTTCCCCCTTCCCCCTGCCTTACCACCCTCCTCTCTGCTCCTCTGATTGATTCCCCTTCCCAGCAGCTCCCCAATGATACCCTTGATGCACCATCAATAACTCTCTCTGAAACGTAAAGGCGAGATATCGGCTTTTATTGACTGGAAGAAGGAACAAGCAGTGGTTGACCACCATACTACATCCTGGAGACAGAGAGGCCGGACTCAGACCTCAATCGCCTTTATACCGGGGTCTGTGGGAGGAGCCACAGGAGCAGTCAGCAGGGGGCATGTCCAGACAGGTATATGTAGTTCACCACAACCCTCATGACTTCCAAGTATAGAATATTGACATGGCCACATCCACAAATTGATCATTGGTTTTGGTTTATTATTGCCACATGTAACAAGATTCTGCACAGTGAAAAGCTTGTCTGGCATACTTTCTCTACAGATCAAATTATTACCTGTGTATTGAGATAGAACAAATTAGTAGGTTAATTGTAAATAGTCCTGTTATTAGGCTAAGGTTAAATAGTTGGGTTGGTGGTCGGTGAGGCTTGTTGGGCAGTTCCGTGCTGTATCTTTAAATAAACAAATAACAATGCCAAATAAAGTGTAAAGGTGACAGAGAAAGTGCAGTGCAGATAAAAAAATAAAGTGCAAGGTTGATTGTGAGGTTAAGAGTCAAATTATTGTACAAGCAGTCTGTACAAGACTCTGATAACAGAAGGCTAGAACTCCTCTTGAGCCCAGTGGTGTGTGCTTTTAGTCTTTTGTATCTTCTGCCTGATGGGAGACCAGAGAAGAAAGAACGTCTAGGGTGGGTGGGGTCTTTGATTATGCAGTCTGCTTTACTGAAGCAGTGAGAAGTGCAGGCAGAGTCCATGGAGGAGAGGCTGGTTTCTATGATGTACTGAGCTGTGTCCACAACTCTCTTCAGTTTCTTGTGGGTCATACAAAGAGACTATGGGCTTTGTTAGAACTACGGTACATCCTGCCACTTTATTGTAGTGCATCAGCATTCTAGATGCTCCAAACATCTCTCTTCTGTGCCACTGTAGTATCAGGTTACCTAGACAAAAGTGGTTTTCTGTGCTTAAAGTGTAGTACATTTTGATCCTTACATCATTTAACCATCATGCCTGCCCTTTGCTGAAGCATATTGCATCATTCAGTGCACAAGGTTACTGTGTCTGAGTCATGCTGATATTACCAAGTTATTTATAGCAGATGAAGAATTATCAAGAAGCTGGGTGAGATCAATGGAGCATAGAATAACTTTGTGGTGCACTTCTAATGTCACAAAATATGATTGATTTCTGGTTTTATGACCATGGAGCTCATTTGACTATTATCAATGACATGTTTTGGACAGTGAAATTAATACTTGCAAGAAATTTTGCAAAGCAGACAATGGTTATCAGTATCCATAATTGCGTTCTACTCTAGATATGTGGGACTTTGTTTCTCATCTTTAATAATGCAGATACCTGTTAAATTAAGGAAACATCAGAGGGATGTTCGTCTCCTAAACGCCTGTCCTCAGAAAAGAGCTTGCTCTACAAAAGAGGCATAGAATTACTTGGTGCAACACCAAAATAGAAGCACTGTTGAAGATTGGGTTAACATGGAGTGCAGTAGTTTTCTGCATATTTCTGGGTCAGCTAGCACCAGTTGCCAAGAGTTGGACAAGATTTTTGAGCTCACTAGCATTGTTTCCATCATAAAATTCATCCAAGTGATGTCAATGGGAGGGCATGGCAGAAAATTCAACATCAAAGAGATTTTCAGCCACATTAGTCTAAAAATGATTGTTACTATTCACTCCAGCTTTTACTATTGGTGGCAGCTCAGGAATAGTTATTTAAAAGGTAAAGGGCCCTTTATCAAATGTATACTGTACTTAAGAACATAAGTGCTAATGGAACTTTGGGGTTGGAACAATATAATGTCCCAGATCTATATTAAAAGGTCAGAATGGCAGTTAATATTCTCCCTATTCTTTGGAAGACTTGGCAGCAGATGCAATTAAGACCGTAAGACATACTAGCAGAATTAGGTCATTCAGCCCATTGACTTTGCTCTGCCATTCAATTGTGACTGATTTATTATCCAATATGGGAGGAAACTGGAGCAGTAAATCATAAACACAGAGTAACACACGCAAAATGCTGGCTGGGTAACATCTATGGAAATGAATAAATAGGAAACATTTGGGTTGAAACCCTTCTTCAGGACCGGAAAGGAAGAGGAAAGATGCCAGAATAAGAAGTTGGGGGGAGTGTGAAGAGGATAGCTAAAAGATGATAGGTGAATCCAGGTGGGTGGAACGAATCTGATAGGAGAGGAGAGTGGACCATAGGAGAAAGGGAAGGAGGCAGGTAAGAAGAGGGAAGAGGCCGAAGTGGGGAACAGATAAAGAGCGGAGGAGGAGGAAACTTTTCCTTCTCCAGAAGGAGAAATTGATATTCAGATTGGAGTTTACCTAGACAGAATATAAGGTTTTGCTTCTCCACCCTGAGGGTGGCCTCATCAGGACACAGCAGGAGGCCATGGACTGATATGTCAGAATGGGAATGGAAATGGGAATTAAAATGATTAGCTACCAGGAAGTTCTGCTTTTGATGGATAGAGTTGAGGAGCTTGATGAAGTATTCTCACAACTTATGACGGATCTCACCAATGTAAGGGAGGCTGCATTGAGAACACCAGATACAATAGATGAATGACCCTAGCAGGTTCACAGGTGAAGTGCTGTCTCACCTGAAAGGACAGTTTGGGACCCTGAATGGAGTTGACTGCAGAGGAAATCGGTGCAACCATGGGGAGAATGTACAAACTCCTTACATACAACACCGGGAATTGAACTCCATTTGCTGGAGTTATGCTAACTGCTACTCTCTGTGTTGCCCAGCGAAAGAAACATTACATTGGAGTGGAGCAGCAATATATTTTAAATAGATCTGCCTATCCGTACCCTTCTGTGATTCTTCTCCTCTTCTCAATCTCATGCTCTGCGTATTAGTCTGTTCTACACTGACCTCAAATTCCCTCTCCCTGGTGAACACTGAAGCAATGTATTCATGAAGAATCTTCTCTACCTCCTCCAACTCCAGGTACAGGTCTCCTCTTTTAGTTCTGATAGTCCTCATGTGGCTCTAGTCATCCTCTTGTTCTTCACATATGTGTAGAATACTGTGGAGTTGTCCTTAATTCTACTTATTAATGCCTTCTCATCACCCCTTCTAGCTCTCTTAAGTTCCTTAAGCTCCTTCCTGGCTAGCTTATAACTCCAAAGACCGCTGTTATTGAAACTGCCATGGCAGTGGTCCCTCAGCAGTCTCATATTTCTGCTCTATATTTCCTTGTTTCCTGTTTACACTCCCAAGTTCCTGCCTAATACCATTGTAATTAGCCCACTCCCAATTACCTACTTCCCCATATGGTCTGCTCCTATCCTTGACCATGGCTATGTTAAAGTTCAGGGGTTCATCATCTTTAAAATGTTCATTCACTGAAAGATTTGATCAGGTTCATTGCCTAGTACTAGATCCAGTATGGCCTCTCCTCTAGTCAGCTTGCTCACATTTCATGTCAGGAATCCTTCTTGGACCCACCTAAACAATTCTGCGCCATATAAACATTTTGCACCTAGGAGATGGAACATCAGCCTGAGATATTTCACATGCTGATTTTGTTTTGCTCTTGTTTACTCACCAGCTTTCAGTTCATCCTTGAAGTCCCAGTATTAATTTGTTTTTACTTCACAATAATACATTCCAGATTATGATATAAACTAATCCACTTTTAGGTCCTTCCATTTTAAAATTATAATTTAGCTTATGTATCTTTGATTCCAGTTTACCCAGGCCAGACCAATTCTCATCCTATTGAAATTAGCTCTTCACTACTTGATTATTTTTACAATCTTGGAGTGATCCCAAGAGAATGAGCAAACACTGGCAGCAAAAATACTAAGGCAATCCAAAGTATAATACAGTCACATAAACATGAAAACGATTCAGAATGAAGTGGGGTCAGTAAGAGAGCAAAAGGTAAACATTACTGTATTCTATTATTAATCACTGTTTCCTGATTGTTCTCCCTTGGTTACGTGTTCCCCTCTTGGCCTGTCTCATTTCCCAGAATTAAGTCAGGACCGAGTTTTAGGACAGACCCAGACATTTTTTTCTTGGCGAGTAGGAAGTGATCTTATCCAGGTATGTAAAATCATGAGGGGGCATAGATAGGGTGAATACACTCTTTTTCCTAGTCTTGGGGCGGGGGGGGGGGGGAGGTTTAAGGAGAGAGTGAAAGATTTAGTAGGAGCTACTTGTTGTTCAGTCTTTAAGTCGTGTCCAACTCTTCGTGACCTCATGGACCATGGCAAGATACAGAAGTAAACTGCCAGGCCTTTCTCCTGTGCAGATACTTCTGCTGCCTAGGTTGGGACCCGGCTGGGTTTAAACTCAGGACCATCTGCCTTGAGGTCCACTGCTGATGCCACCACACCATCAGCCAGCCCTGAACTTGAGGGCACTTTTATTATCACAGCGGGAAGTATGTATGTGAAATGAGCTGACATAGGAAGTGGTTGAGGCCTGCTCATTCATAATGCCTTCATCCTCATTGGGCCAGAAACATGCAGAACATAAAAGTTTTTCTGAGTACTCCTCCTCTTTACCCTGTATGTTATTGCTATCCCACTCTTGTGTTTGGATAGTTGAAGCCACTATATCATCACAAGATGCATGAAATTTCCTCCTCAATATTTTTTCTACTAGTTGGTGTTGTGCAGAATTATCCCAGTGGTGTAATCGTAACTCTTATGTTATTCTAAACAGGTAGGTTATGTCCTTGATCACTTCAGGGCATCCTCCGTCTCCAACACTGCAATATTTTCATTAATCATTAGTGCCTTTCTCCATCCTTTTTTCACTTCCCTATCTTTGCTGAACACCTTGGAATCAGAAATATTTATAACCTTTCTTGCATATTCACAAACATGCTTATAAACAGTTCTGTAAATTAACGCTGTACTGCTGCAGCACCACGTTGTGATTATATCATTTGTACAAAATAGAATTGCCTGAGGGTTTCTGTCAAATTTCAAAATTTCTAACCCTTCCAATTATATTTGAAAAAGAATCAGAGGGGATTGAAGATATTGCAAACATTGTCAAACCAACAAATGTTTTGGTTCGATGTGAAAAGTTATTAAATTCATTTGAGAATTTTGCTTATGTTAAATTCCTAGTTTATCCAAAACATGAAGGAGTCCTGAGTCTTTCTCGCAATAACAGTAAAGCAGTTGACAATCTGCATCCATTGACAATCTACTCCTACGTTGAACAAAGGAACAGGAGTAGCATTTCATAAACACAAGAAAGCCTGCAGATGCTGCAAATCCGAAGCAATACACACAAAATGCTGGAGGAACTTAGCAGGTCAGGCAGCATCTATGGAAATAAATAAACAGTCAATGTTTCAGTCCAAGGCCCTTCTTTAGGACTAAAAAGCAAGGGCACAAGATGCCTGAATAAGAAGATGGGGAAAGGGGAAGGAGACTAGCTAAAAGGTGATAGGTGAAGTCAGGTGGGTAGAAAAGGTAAAGGACTGGAGAAGAAGGAATCAGATAGGAGAGGAGAGTGAACCAAAGGAGAGAGAAAATGAGGATGGGACCTAGGGGGGAGTGATTAGTAGGTGAGAAGAAGTTAAATACCGGAGTTGGGAATAGAAGAACAGGGGAGGTTTTTACCGGAAGGAGAAATTGATATTCATGCCATCAGGTTAGAGGTTACCCAGACATAATATAAGGTGCTCCTCCCCCATCCTGAGGACTGACATTTGGAATGGGAATGGGAATTGGAATTAAACTGTCTGGCCACTGAGGACTTCCGCTTTTGCCGGATGGAGCGGAGGTGCTTGATGAAATAGTCCCCCAACTTATGACAGGTCTCACCAATGTAGAGGTGGCTGCAACAGGAGCATTGCACATAATAGATGACCCCAGCAGATTCACAGGTGAAGTATTGCCTCATCTGGAAGGACTGGTTGGGGCCTTCAATGGAGGTGTGGGAGGAGCTGAATGGGTAGCTGTAGCACTTAGGCCATCTGCAAGGATAAGTGCTGGCAGGGAGATTAGTGGGGAGGGACAAATGGACAAGAGAATCACGGAGGGAGAAACCTCTGCAGAACGTGTGGGGACTGGATGGGGGAGAGGTAAAGATCTGTTTAGTGGTAGGATCGTTTTCAAGATGGTGGAAGTTTGGAGGATGATGTGTTGGTTGCTCATCTCAGCAGCCTTTGACGTCTTTATCCTTCTTAGTCTTCTGGTTAGCTTGTGACAGATCTGCTGAACGTGTTTCAATTTACTGTACCATTCCCTAGCTAATAAAATTGAACTCAGTTCAAAGCTCCATCAGTCTTAGAATCCACAAATATTTGGGGGACAGTGGAACAGAACTCAGCTACCTATTGTGTGGTGAAATGCTTCAAGACTATAATTCCAAAGAGCTCATGCTTAAAATTATTGTACCCCCTCATTTAGAATTACACGAGCAAAGGAAATTGTTTCTCCACATAAACTGTCAAATTATTTTATCATTTAATATAAACAAGGAGTTATTTCTCAATTGTCATTATAGAATCTCTCATCATAATTGAATTTTCATTACGTTAGTGTGGTAAACCATGTATATCTGTCTGGACACGCCCCTCTGCTGACTGCTCCTGTGGCTCCCCCCACAGACCCCTGGATAAAGGTGATTGTATCACTGCTCCTCCCTCAGTCGTCCCACAGTCATCCAGCATGGACGTGCTCCATTTTACTGCTAATAAAACCCTTTCAGTATTTACTCTACTTCCACTCTTTTGGAGTTATTGATAGTGCATCAATTAGTAAATAAAAGACGTGTGCCTGAGTATGTTCACAATGATATAGATAGATATTTGCTTAGCATCTGTTCTCTTTTGTGCATGAGCATTTTCAATAAAAGAGGGTATTCCTATCAGTGAGTGGCGAGTTAGAAGCTCTTCCTACTCAGCTGGCTTTTAGGTCCCTAGGGTCATAAAATCATACAACATGGAAACAGGCCCTTTGGACCAAGTGGTTCATATTGACCAAGGTGGCCATTCAAATTAACCCCAGTGATAGGCTCATAACCTTCAAAACATTTCCTATTCCTGTACCTGTTCAACTGCGTTTTAAAAACTGTTATTGTACTTGCCTCAACCACCTCCTCTATCAGCTCATTCCAGATACATGCTCCCTTCTGAGTAAAAATAAAAGGTGCCCTCAAGTTCCTATTAAATCTTTCCACACTCTCCATAAACCTGTGTCCCTAGTGTCCAGCTCTCGGAAAAAGACTGAGTGTATTCATCCTATCTATGCCCCTCATGATTTTACACTTTGGCCCCATCCTGCTGCATCTCTAGTTTCTGTCTGTCTGTCTGTCTCTCTCTCTCTCTCTCTCTCTCTCTCTCTCTCTCTCTCTCTCTCTCTCTCTCTCTCTCTCTCTCTCACACACATACACACACACACACACACACACACACACACACACACACACACACACACACACACACACACACACACACACACACACACACACACACACACACACACACACACACACACACACACACACACACTCCTTAGCCACATGGTTAAAATGGCAGATGTCTCCTGAGGTGACGTCGTGGTAGATTGAACACTTTGTGTTGTATAATCTTCTTTATAAAAGGAACCACCCTAGATCATTATAGAGACTTTTATTCAACATGAAATGTAACCAAAGCAGAGGAAGTAGCTAGAGTAAGGGCGGAATGTCGAGGTGTTGTGCTCCTTTTTCTAAACTTGTCCTCTTTTGAGTTGAAGTTTGCATACTGGTGGGGGCATGAAGCAAGATCCGGAGTAAGATCAGTCCACCACCAGAAGAGAGAGAAGTGATGAGAGTCAGGCCCCACTTGAGGAGTTTGGAATGCCGGTAATCATGATAACACCCTTAAAATGCAAGTAAGTTAGAGTTATGGATATTTTCAGTCCAGAGCCCGAGGGGCCTTTTTGACAAGTTCAGCTTTCTAACACAGCAACTGATCTTCCTGGAGACAACGAGTTGTATTTGAGTACCGGTAAGTTAAATTTTCTTGTTCAGCTTCTTGTCATAAACAAGAACTAGTCGAAATGTAAAATGCAAGCAATAATCTGTTTGAAGTTAAGGGTTCAGCTTTGCAAACAAGCGGCATTGCTGGCCTACAACAAAGGACTAGCTGCTCAAGGGATGCAGTGTAAAACAATGAGATTATGTTAATTGGGCCTGCATTAAACCAGAGAACACTGGCTAAATTATTAAGTTCAAGGAAGTTTGGACCAGGCTGATTTATCAGTAATTGAGAGATTTGTGTACTCAGAGAGTCAGCTCTCACAGTGTTAATTTTGGATGTCTGGTATTTCTGTCCCAAGAAGCTTTTAGATCATCTCTATGAATTTTCCAACTAAGGTATCAAAAAAAAAATCACATGCATTGAAGTCACCGAGTAGCTAAAAATACACCCAGTATAAAAGTAAAAGAGCAATCAGGTTTGTTAGGAATGGTTAAGGAACATTAAGAAGATTGACAGGAAGATAGGGTGACTAGAATCCATTCATCTGTCTGCCTTTAAATTCCATGACAGATAATTTGTTCATCTGCAGCTCATTGGTCTGCCTTTTTAGCTTATAGGAATTGTACCTATTTTTGGTAATCCTTTCTGTTGCAGAACTCAATAGTAATTTCAAAATCTTTTATGAGACAGAAATCCTTTGTGTGTTGTGAATGTGTTTTAAGAATTTTATCTAACTTTAAACGTGTATCACTAAAAATAAATGAACTGTTTAAACTACTTCAAAAGCTGGAAGTACCCCCTCCTAGATAAGGAGGGGGACCCACCACTCAAGTATTGGGTATTGGCATCTGAACTTGCAGTGGAGGATAAACAGGGAAGTAATCTAGCTTTTGAAGAGTAGTTGGCTACAGAGTAACTTCCCTTTAGTGAGGGTACCTGTGACAATCTATATCAGACAGGGCTTAAGAGCTTGGTCTGAGTTCAGAACTTCACAGACAGAAAACCTAATACTGTCACAATTGAAAGTATGCAGGAATTAATATATTAGCTGCCAGTATTCTGTTTGTTTTCTGAAATTTCTTGCACATTGCTTTGACCAGTCTTTATATCATCTATCCTAAAATCTCTTTGTGTACCTCAGAGCCAAATTATAATTATTAGTACTTCTATGAAGTACTATCAGATACTTGCTATGTTAAAGGTGCTATATAAGTACAAATTGTTGTTGTTCCGACATGAATATATACCCATCATCAACACAAAAACAATTTTATGTAGCTCATTTAAGGAACTGCCAAAAGAGCAGAAAGCCCAATGATTTCTGTGATTAACTGTTCAGATTCATCTAGATAGATAGATAGATAGATACTTTATTCATCCCCATGGGGAAATTCAACTTTTTTTCCAATGTCCCATACACTTGTTGTAGCAAAACTAATTACATACAATACTTAACTCAGTAAAAAAATATGATATGCATCTAAATCACTATCTCAAAAAGCATTAATAATAGCTTTTAAAAAGTTCTTAAGTCCTGGCGGTTGAATTGTAAAGCCTAATGGCATTGGGGAGTATTGACCTCTTCATCCTGTCTGAGGAGCATTGCATCGATAGTAACCTGTCGCTGAAACTGCTTCTCTGTCTCTGGATGGTGCTATGTAGAGGATGTTCAGAGTTTTCCATAATTGACCGTAGCCTACTCAGCGCCCTTCGCTCAGCTGGATAATGAAGATTACTTTCCAATTGACATGCAGAGGCATATTCAATAAGAATGAGAGCACCGATGGCAGGAGAGTGGAGTGGACCTGTACAGCTGGGTTGGATACAGGATCGTGCATGTTGCCACTTCCAGTTACATTTGCAAAATGACTCACTTCTGAGTTGACTGAAGCAGATGTACACAGGCCGTCAATGTTGCAGAATTTTTACACAACTGCAGTGAAATGTACTCCTGTTATGTATTTAGGTAATATTTGAGTAATATTGACAATATTTTGTTTGATTAAGCACTCATTGTTTAAATGATTCATTATGGGTTATATGTAAAAATAAGTGAAT
Source organism: Hemitrygon akajei (assembly GCF_048418815.1). Lineage (NCBI taxonomy): Eukaryota > Metazoa > Chordata > Chondrichthyes > Myliobatiformes > Dasyatidae > Hemitrygon > Hemitrygon akajei. The sequence goes on from NC_133133.1 coordinate 47,936,311, forward strand.
TGCATATGTTATCACGTCACCGCATCAGATACGTGCCTTGCTTAAAGTAAAAATGAAACTTGATACACACACAAAATGCTGGTGGAATGCAGCAGGCCAGGCAGCATCTATCGGAAGAAGTACAGTTGACGTTTCGGGCCGAGACCCTTCGTCAGGACTAACTTTCACATCGACTGTACTTCTTCCGATAGATGCTGCCTGGTCTGTGTATGTTGCTTGAATTCCCAGCATCTGCAGATTTCCTCGTGTTTGCGTTATGAAACTAGATACATGATTCCTGGCCCTATGTCTTGGTGTTGAAAAACATAATAGTGGTGATGAGAAACTTTTAAACGGACCTGAGATGACCACCTTCCTGTTGAAGTGTGGTGAGACATTTGAGTTAGCAGATAGTGCAGCAAGACATTCGTGTTAAGAACCAGTGCAGCACTCTCTCTTCACAAGACAGAAAAGGTCGAATTTAAAAAGAAAAGGCTGAAAACGTAGGATTCACAGATGGAACAAAGTTACAAATTGAAAATGCAACTGACACAGACAAAGATTATGTTGGGCAAACAAAAATAAATGGACTGCACGGGGAAGAGAAAAAGATAAAATATCAAATTTCAAAATGAGCACTAATCTGCATGCTGTTGATGAAAAATCTGATAATGATGAGATTTACATAGGACTGGATAGCCTTGAGATTTACAAGAGACAAATGTTATGGCTTACACCAAAAGTGAATGGCAAATTAATTAAAATGGAATTGGACTCTGGTTTGGCTGTTTCAGTCATTCCACAAAATGAGTTTGATCTACATTTCAAAGATACTGAACTGAAGGCTGCAGATATTCAACTAAGAACTTAAACTGGAGAAAAGGTAATTCCTGTGGAAATATTTGTTATTGTGAAATACAACAACAAATAAGTCACATTGGGCTTCTTTGTAGTAAAAACATGGGGTCATGAGTGGCTGAGACAACTGCAACTTGTTTGGAGATCCATCCCTTGTAATAGTGTCAACTGAAAGCAAATTAAGAAAGGTACTGGATGATGCCACAACAGTGCTCAAGGATGGCATTGGAAAACTCAAATGTATCAAGGGCAAAATAGTGTTAAATGATAATGCCACATCCATGTTTTACAAAGTCTGTTCAGTGAACAAAATCACATGGAGGTTGAAGAAATTCTTTCCAAGGCTGAGGAGTGGAGGCCAAGGGCAAAGTAAGTGTTCGTAGTAGCCAAGAAGAATGGGTCTGTGGTAGTTTTAATTTCACCATCAATCCAGTACAGAAAGTACCGTAGATTCCGGATTTTAAGCCGCTACTTTTTTCCCACATTTTGAACAGCTTTGAACTTTGCGGCCTTTAATCCGGAGCGGCTAATACATGATTTTTTTCATGCCGCCTCGTAAACATTTTGCCTCATAACAGTAGACCAATAAAATTGATGAGTAGTTCACAGAGGTCCAATGAAATTGTACGATAAATCAAGCGCACTTTCACAATTAAATTATTGTAAATCAGTCATTTGTACTCACCCTCATCAACATGGAAAACACTCGAAGCATTGTGCTGCCTTATGGCAGTTATTTAGTTTGTAATATTTTCGCTTAGTAATTCATTTTCTAGTTAAAGTTAGAAGAGTTTTAACTATATTTGTTTTCTGTACTACATCGCGGGATGCTATGACGTCACACCCGGTTTCGCGGTGTCTTGTGGGAAAAATGCCGTTTGCGATAAACGGAAAGGAGGGAGTCGAGCGGCGGAGCGGCATTAGACCCGAGCGAAACGCTGCTTTTAAGTTAAAGGCGATCAATAACTTTTCCTGGTAGGCTGCAGTATATATATTTTTTACCAGTCGTTAGGAGATATTGGAATGTTGTTCAGTAAAGAAGTATACGCAACGTATATTTAAAAGTAGCCGCGTTACGGGCACGGTTCGAAAAAAAGCATTTGCAATATGTATTTGTTTTTGTTACCATATGGATTTAATTAAAAGTTAAAAAATCCTCACGTGTAATATCTTTCTGTGTAAATATCTCATATTACAACGTGGGACACCTGTGGCCGAAAATCCGGTGCGGCCTAAAATCCGGTGCGGCCTTTACAATTAAAAAATTGATTTTATTTCTAAAATTAGAGCCAGCGGCTTTTAATCAGGTGCGCTCTGTAGTCCGGAATCTACGGTAGATCAATACCCTCTGCCCAGTATAGAGGATGTCTTTGCAAACCTTTCTGGAGCAAATCACTTCAGCAAAGTGTATTTAGCTGAGGCCTATCTACTACAGATGGAGATGGAAGAAGAGTCCAAAGTGATTCTAACCATAAGCACTCACAAGGGGCTTCATTGCTATGGCAGGCATATTTCTGGAGTAGAGTCTGCATCTGCATTATGGCAGAAAGCTATAGACCAGGTTGCCAGGCACTCAGAGTGACCTGGATGACAACATTGTTACCAGTAAGGATAACAAGGAACACCTCTGAAATCTTGAGGCAATGTTAAAAAGATGAGAAGTTTCTGGGCTCAGAGCACGATGCAATAAGTGTAAATTCTTTAAACCATGCATCACTTACTGTGGTCACACCTTTGATGCAGAAGGGTTACAGAAAAGTGTTGAGAAAATTCAAGCAATGGTGGATGCTGCTAAGCCAAAGTATATGTCACAGTTGTGATCCTTTTTAGGATTTATCAATGACTATAACAGGTTCCTACCATACCTGGCTACTATGCTCCACACCTTGAACTCATTACTACAGATCGGGAAGAAATGGCAATGAACAAAGCTGTGTGAGGTTGCTTTCCAAAAGATAAAGAAAATGGTGATGTCAGACACTACACTCACACATTATGATCCATATTGTCCAGCTTCACTGAAGCTTGACGGTGATGCCTGTGATGGGGTAGGTGCAGTTCAGGATGCCAACACATTCAGAAGAAAGGCATCCAGAGCTGTCAGTCTGACTTCCCACAGACCCACAGTCCCACCACAGAGGAGGCCCCAGTACCTGAAATTGTTTCACAGCCACAAGTGTCACTTTGCCAAGCAACCTGATCACCCTTGTCAGGAAACAAATTATTCCACAAGTAAGAACTCCTCCACAGTGATTAAATCTTTAGGCCTGAATGGGATCATTTTAAATTTACTGTGCTTTGGATGCAAATATATTAGTTGTATTATATAGTATTCTGTGTATATAAGATGACTAGAAATCAATACATTACATATTTGAGTTGAGATCCATTCTATGTTGAGTTGGAGTTTATAGCTAAGCATGGAGGACTGTTGTGTATTTAGTATTTCAGTAATATTTGGGTAATATAGTAAATATACTGTTGGATTTTAGGCATTCTTTGTTTAAATTACTCATAACAATTTATATGTAAGAAGTACACGAATGGCATACATCATCATGGCACTGTGACATATGCACGCATCGTTTAAAGTAAAAACAGAAATAAAATATGTTATTCCCGGCACCGTGTTTTTGCTTTCAATTAGCTTTCAGTTTTGGAGTTACAAAACATAGCACTGTTCACCACTCCATTCAACAAACTGAAAACTGCCCAGAAGTTTGTCTAGCAAACACGAGGAAATCTGCAGATGCTGGAAGTTTGTCTTCTTCATTCCTTGATGGCTTGTCCTGTGTTGTTGCTAGTGGCACAATAAAGTATTTGTGAATCCTATTGTGTAGAGTGCAGAAGAGACTTGCAAGGATGTTGCCTGGATTGGGGACCATGCCTTATGAGAATTGGTTGAGTGAGCTCAGCCTTTTCTCCTTGGATTGATGGAGGATGAGAGGTGACCTGATAGAGGTGTACAAGATGATGAGAGGAATTGATTGTGTAAATAGTCGGAGGCTTTTTCCCAGGGCTGAAATGGCTAGCATGAGAGGACACAGCTTTAAAGTGTGTGGAAGCAGGTACAGAGGAGATGTCAGGGGTAAGTTTTTAATGCAGAGAGTGGTGAGTACATGGAATGGGCTGCCGGCGACGGTGGTAGATGTGGATACAATAGGGTATTTAAGAGACTCCTGGTCAGGCACAGGGAGCTCAGAAAAATAGAGGGTATGGGTAACCCTAAGTAATTTCTAAGGTAAGGACATGTTTGGCACAACTGTGTGGGCTGAAGGGCCTGTATTGTGCTGTAGGTTTTCTATGTTTCCGTTGTACATATACTTTCCAGATAAACTCAGCTGCTGTGTGAACCCTCTTAGCATATTAAACTCTTGGATTTTGTTCTACATATTTTTGTATTTATATTTTCTTTTCAACACTGTTGACTTCAGTTTTGTTTTGGAAGTATTGTCCACTCTGGTGTGCTCCACTTAAACAACAAGTCAATTAGTTGTCCATTAAAGGCTCTGAATGTGAGGGCTGCAACTTCAGTAGTTGTGGTTTGTTAAATTTTCCATTGCAAAAACACTGGTCATGTCAGTATCTGGGAAATAGAATCTTCTCAGTAAGGCGTACTGTACAAATGTCTTCCAACTTCTCCAAACCCTCTTTATTATTTGATTTGAAAGTTGGTAGAGTATTGTGAAGTGCTTTGGCCCTTAAGCTGACATTTCTCCTGACAATTGCACCTGTCTAAGAAATTCAAAGATGCTAAAAAAAATGTCCTTTTTAACCCTTTTAAAAATTACAAATGCATGGTGGGAATTAGAACAAAGCCATTTTCAACTTTTGATGAAAATTTTCTCAGAGCAGATGCAGACAGAGAGCAAGAGAATATCTCCCTTTACACCATTTGGAATAGATGCTTTATTCTCAGAAATCCAAAATCACCAGCAACAGTTTTAATATGTCCATTCCCAATCTTGACCTGTGCCGGTGAATCAACTTGTTTGACACTAATCTTTTCTAAGCTGTGAATTGTTGAACGCTGCTCGCTGAGAATGGGCACATTGGGCCAAGTTGATTAATTAGACAATATGTGGAACATATATAGTCTCAATTTCCGTAATAATTGTTCATATAGCCCACCTTCCATAAGTGTTTTATAACCATTTTAACAAAATTGTCAATCATTAGTTTTATCAACAATGTGCAAACATTGACTAAATTTTGTGCTTGGGTGTTGGGAATTGCAGAACTTGTTCACCAACACCCACCCCCTCCTCTGCCCACAATTCCTTCATCCAGCTCATCCTACACCATTGTTCCCAGCCACTCCTTACTTATAATATCATAAGACCATAAGACATAGGAGCAGAATTAGGCCATTCAGCCCATTGAGCCATTCCATTATGACTGATTTATCATCCCTCTCAACGCCTTGGCTTGCTGCCTTTCTCCCTGGTTTAAAAATCTTGCAAAAGATTCACATGCATATAATCATTTTCAACCTTTACACATTGTCCTCAGGTCCTCTTGTAAGGCACATTTGAGATATTTTATTATTGAGAGGCATTAAAGTGCACGGCATTTGACTCCTATGAACTCAAGAACTGACACAAATTGCAAACCTCCAAGCCTTGAATATAGATTATGTGATTATAACATTGCTTTAATTCAAAATGGCTCTGCATGATGGTAGATTCCAAAGATTTACATAAAATAAAACTGGATTTCACACCACAGCTAAGATTAAATTACAGTGTCAGTCATTATAGAGGTGCCTACAGGAAGCTGACAGTTTTACCATTTACCCTTCAATGCAATATAATTTCTAACCTTAGCTTTGAATAATTAGTACTTGCTGCCATAATTTAGAACATTATTTTTAGCTGATACATTTTTACACACTTCGTTGCTTGGATCTGAGCTGAAATTTAGAACTGTGTTTAAAATGCTTAGCACAAATGACAATTCATTGAGATATGTCTTGCTGTAGCATTTGAGAGAGTTAGTCAAACAATTTCTGTAAATTGATTATCCAATGCCTATTCTAAAGACTGTAACCATTTCAGTAGTAATAAAGGTATTTTTTGTTATCTAGATTTAAGACCATTTACTAATGGTATTAATTTAAATTTACATTCCAAAGCAAAGCTTATTTTTCACCTTATCTCAGCCATTATTAAAATATTACAATACGTCAGTTAACTTCAGATTGTGCTCCTGCATTTTGATTATTATGATGTTATTAACAAAAACAAAATCTTCCTTACCTAAAGTGCGTCACCTATCCTCAGTACATCGCAAAGTATTGCAAATCCATCCTGAACTGATTTATTTATATATCTTAGTTCGTTATTCCAAGGAACAAATTGATTTTTGTTGGTAGTATTTAACTCAGTATTGTTGATTTTGCAGATGGTTTCACAGTAAAAAATATGGCACAGGATCAATGTTTGAATACAACATCATTTATGAAAGATAATAGATTTTCTGTTTATACAAACATATCATTTTGCTGTTAAAAACCTCAAACTGTAAAGCAAACTTCCCTACTCAGAAAGAACTCTAGTCCAGCACCTCTATCATGTACCTGTACAAAATATACCTCTGTAATCACAATTTTATATAGGTGGTTCCTCTCCCATGTCTTGCTGTCATTTTGCATATCACTTTTTACTTTCTCCACTTCAACAGCACTGACTTAAAAATGTTTCCATACAAGCAGCATTCCAGATGGTAAAACTCAAAGACATACTCATAAAATAAAATTGGATTTCGCACCACTGTAAATCAGATAGCAGCTGAAGTTGTGATCTCTACATACATCCTGTTCCATCAGCAAAACCGAACTCAACTTTAACTTTAGATAGGAAGAAATACTCCTTGGACCCTTCACGAAGTGTAATTGCATCAGGTCACACCTAGACAAGGAAATCTGCTTCTAATTATAACTCCTTGTTATAAATTGAGTGAACTAACTTGACCTTATCCTTACTTGTCTACCTGTTGCAGATGCATCTCTCTGTAATGGTATTGTAGAAGTGAACACTACACTGTCCTTTAGATGCCAAAGACCCATCTTCACATCATATTAAATAGGTTAGGCTTAACACATCTGAAAGCCCTAAGTCGTATGTCTGAGAAGCATTGTGGGTCTTTACCAGCGGTAACCATGCACACCACCACAATCTGTAACCTCATGGTCCAGTGTACCCCTACACTACTTTTTTATGACAAAATCGGGAATTAATCAAGAATTCAGAAAAACTTATTTAAAAGCAAAGTACTAACCTGACATTACTGCAAGTCAGGTCTACATGTATGAAAAATAATTGAAATAGTGTGTAAGTAGACTGAGCTAAATGTTCCCTTGAACAAAGGATCACCTCTGCTGATCTGTCACAAAGAGCTGTGAGTGGTAATAGATCAGTAAACAGCTCAGGAAAGAAGGTTTCAAACAGATTCCTAACCACAATTGTGACAGGAGTCAGTGTGTGGGTTCTAAAGATAAGGCTAACATAGCCAGGTAGAAATACTGCAGGGAAATACGTCCTATAGCCCACTGAATCCACAGCAACCATCAATCACCCTAAGACAGCAGTCAAGTGATTTTTAAAATTCTCTCAACATTCTCATCAACTTTCCAGACTCTAGTCCTCACTTTAACACCGGGGGACATTTACAATGGACAGTTAGCCTACCTGCATGTCTTTGCAATATGAGAGAAAACCATAGTGCCCAGAGAAAACCCATGTAGCCACAGGGAAAATGTGTACAGGTAGACACACCCGAAGTCGGAGACACAAAGGATACTGAAGATGCTGGATATCTTGAGAAGCAGCAAAGAAACACCACAATGAGTAGAGCGGGGGACTAAGTGCACAGCCTTTAGTAGTGCAACTCTGCTAATGGTGATTGCGGAGGAGATATCGTTGTCAGTTCAAACTGTCTGGGGTCAGCAAGTGAGGAAATTGAGGAACCAGTTGCCAGGGTTTTGGATCTATCTTATTCATTAGTTTTGAGGGGATGATAGTATTGAATGCTGAGCTGTAGTCAATGAAGTGTATCCTGATGTATGCATCTTCACTGTTAAAATGTTCCACACAAAACGCTGGAGGAACTCAACAAGTCAGGCAGCATCTATGGAGGTGTAACACCCTGGGAAAGGTTTCACTGCTCTGTAATGGTCTTTCTGTAGAAGCAGTGTTTGGGCTACGATGAGAGATAACGGATGCTTTGGAAAGTGAGCCGTCCAATGAGGGGAGTGTGTTTTCGTGCTGAGTGCCTGACACCGGGGTGATCCGGGTCCTTTGTTTGGTGGGAGATGGAGAGAGAAGATGCCAGAAAGGAGAGGTCGTAGACACCAGAAAGGAGGGGACTTGGAGTGGGGCCGAGTCGACGAAGCCCGGGGAGATCGATGGAGGATCGGAGAAAGTTGTGCTCCAACTTGTGCACATTAGACTGTTTCATAAAACTGGGCCCTTTCATTTTGTTTTTCTTTACTAACCCTTTAGTCAAATTAAGAATTATAAAGCGAAATCATTTAATTGCATATGGTGTACTGTCTGTTGTTTTGTGGTACTGATTGGTAAAAGGGTAACAAATCATGCAGCTTCCACACAAACTGTCACAGGGTGATTGCTGGTTGCTGTGGATTCAGTGGGCTATAGGACGTATTTCCCTGCAGTATTTCTACCTGGCTATGTTAGCCTTATCTTTAGAACCCACACACTGACTCCTGTCACAATTGTGGTTAGGAATCTGCTTGAAACCTTCTCCTTTCCTGATCTATTACCATTCACAGCTCTTTGTGACAGATCAGCACCTCGATTAATGCATTTGGCAGGGCCAGAGATTGTCTTCCCTAGACTTACGCAGCCGACAGAACCTGAGGGTTACAGAGGGAAATAAACAGTTGATGCTTCTGGACTTCATCAGGACTTTTCATCAGACTACAACAGTACTGCCCTTGTCTGTGGGATTGATGGAGAGGTTTGGACTGGTACGGAGGACAATGGAATCGATGAGTCATTGTGGTGAAGTTGAGACAGTTGATGTCCCATTGGCAGTTAGAGCTAAATAGACCTAGAGTGGCCAGAAGGCTGGAGTAAGGTGTCCAAGAGGAGGAGAAGGGGTCATCAGTACAGGTTGTGGATCTTTGCCAAAGAAGTATATTAGATGAAGGGCCTCAGGCCTGAAACATTGACTTGACTTGCTGAGTTGCTCCAGAGTTGTGTGTGAGTATCAAAGTCAGGGTTGAAACCAGGTCTCTGCTAGCTATGCTACTGTGTCTCTACATTTAACCAGTTAGTTCTAGATACAGTGCAAATGATCTACCTCAGCTTCTTCCTGGGATATATCACATCATAGAAGATTTGTTACCATCTTTACAACGAGCATATACTCCAGATGGATTCAACACCATTAACCACCACCAACAGGGAAGGCTGCCTAGATAAATCTTACACAAAAAAGGTTATATCTATGCAGGCTAATTACTGGCCAGCCAATCAACTTTCTTTCATCATGAACACTCCAACCATGCCCCATTTCAGTTTTGACAGGATCATTCTGCTCCAAGGCCATCATAACCATCCTGGATGTAGATCGATGTTCCTTCACCAGTAGACCCTGTAATTCCTAGCCGACAGCATTGTGTGAGTACCTTCACCAGAGGAATTGTAGTGGCTCATTGTTGTCATCTTGGCTCATCAGAAATGGGTAAATGCTGGTCTTGTAGCAATGCCTTTATCCCAAAAAGCAAATAGATTTTAAAAAATTGCAATGTTCATCTTAGTGATTCACAGCATCTTCCTTGATCTGTTCTACTTTTCCACAATACTTTATGCAAAATATAGATGTCCTTATTTAATCCCAGCCCTCTCTCCCCGTAGCTGATTTGCTATCCTGGTTTAATTGTCCATTACCCCACTCTTCAGTGCAGGCCTAAATTTTTCAATTATTCACCTAGATATTTTCTTTAAAGATAAAACTGATTCATTACTTTTTGCAGACAGATAAATTCATTAAGTTAACTTGGGTCACATAGTTCTGGATTTTGCAAAAAAAAACTTGATGATTTTAACCAGATGTTTCAGTTCATTTGCGGCAGCTTTTACCACATTTCTGATTGTTCCATCACCCCACCCCCACCTCTCATCCTCACGTGGAATGTTTAGGTAATAATACATTTTTAGAAGGGTGAGGGAGAGGGAAGCTGGGCGGATTGTAGATTAAATAATAGATTTTTTTTAACCTTTTAAATGTTTCCCTGCATTAGTGGAGGAGTGATAGAGGAATAAAAAGCAGAATACTGTGCAGATTGAAACTTAGGAAGTATAGCTTCATGTTTTTGGGCCTATCTGCCAATTTCAGATAACAAAATAAACAAAACCACTGTTAATTCTTGAAGCAGAAAAGGGAAACTTCAGCTAAAACATAACTCTTAACTGACACACCCAAAGCAGATGTGGCCATTTATTTCATTTCTGTTTGTAGAACATTGCCAAATGCATTTGTCAAGATAATGCCAGTTCACTCAGTACAAATCACCTCGGGAATTCCTGCAGATATTCAACAGGACCTATAATTGCACAATTCTCTTTTTTCTCTCCCTGTATCATATAATCACGAAGTAGAACATAGAACTTCCACTAAAGTTTATACTCACTCATTGGGACAGTGATTAACAAGCAATGTAGGGATCTGCAGGTAAACATTAACACAGATCTCTGCAGTGTGCAGACTCGGGGACACACTGAAGGATCTTTCTTAAGCAGGTTCTCCTCTTCAATATCTGTAGGAATTCCAGAAATAGTTTGCATTCAATAAAGTACCGGTATATATCTAGTCAAATGTGACAGGCAAATTACACCCAAAAGTGTTCAACATAGAGCAATAAAATATATGACCAGGTGTGTTTTGGGATTTTTCAGTGAAGGGTTGTATATAAGCTGGTGCTTCCTTTTTGATTCAAAAACATGAAATTATTTTGTTTATATAAATATCTAAAACTGGCAGATCAGACTATGCTTCCTGAGTTTCAGATTGTCCTGTTTTCCCTCTTTCTCTCTCTCTCCCCCCTCTCTCTCCCCCTCTCTCTCCCCCTCTCTCTCCCCCCTCTCTCTCCCTCTCTTGCTGACAGACACTTTTGAATGTAAGATTTCATCAGCTTCTTGCACCTTCTCTCCACTCCATCAACCCATCTCCCATTTGTCATTCTTCTGCCTCTCTACTCCTCCATCGCTCTCCTTTCTCTCTTACCATACCCCTCTACCCTAAAAAATCTGCAACTTCCCAAACATTGAATAATGGAGCACTTGGCAGTATGAAATAAAGCCAGGTGCTGTGTGCAAACAACTGAAACCTTTGGTTAAAATCATTAATATTTTCAGCAAAAACCCTAAAACCCGTGAAGGAAGTTAATTTACTTCAGATGTCTATTTCTTACCATGCTATGTAGTCCAAGCATTGCTCTGCATTTACCCTTTACTGTTTCATTTGTCTATTGCAAACTATTTTTATGTTTACTCATGTTTCCCATATTTTGTTGCAGTTCTCCTTTGTATTATTTATTGGACCAGTTTACCGGCACTTGACATTGATTTATGAACTTATTCTTGTGGAACATAGTTTCCCACCATTTGACAATCTAGGTAGCTACATTTAAATCTGTCCTCTCTTTTCAGTGTTGGCTTTTGGCTTGCATTCTGATTTGTCTCCTGTCTAACCGTTCACGTCTGCTGTACGGTACCTGATCAAAGGATTTTCAAAAAACTGAATATACTGCATCTGCTTCTTTGCTTTGATGTTTGTATTTTTTATTTCCTCCTCAAAGAATTCAATGAGGTTGGTCAAGTACAATGTTCCCCTTTGGAGTCTGTGCTGTTTGCACTGTTATATTTCTCACCCCCCCCACCCCACCTTGTAATGCCAGACCCTTCACATTTTCCTGGCAGCTGGGAAGGTTAAGTGAACGTTTGGTATTTTGTGCATTTTGATGATATTCCCTCCCCCATCACAGTGAGTTCCTTAGTCCCTGGCACTAATCCCTCGCACTAGATCATGTCTCTAACTTTTGTCATTTATATGTGATATTCTGCTTGGTTTGTGGGAATTTAAGGTAGGATGGTACTCTTGTGAAATAATCATAAAAGGTATTTAGGAAAGGTATTTAAAATCTGATCTGGATTTCATTACGTATTTCTTTCCAGTTTAATATTTGCTTCAGTATAATTTCATGCCAACCCTGAGATTTATTGGGTGTGAGGAGATTTATCAATTGTCCTGTTAGTCTGTATGTCTAGGATTCTTGTTATTAATGTATTGTACGTTTATATATCATTGCTGTGATTGGTGAGGGCAGCAAACAATTTCAATGACAAACAAATTCAGTTGTATTACTTTCCTTGCATTCTTTACATCAAGAGATTTTCATGCACATAAATAATTGCATATCCACACAGAACTCAACTTTCCAGCCCAGGAAATACTTACTCCGACAATTTCCTCCAACACTTATTAGCCAATTGACTGAAATAACTTTGACGTAAGATCAGTAAAGATACTTCTCACACGTTCACCATTGTTATTTCTAGGTTATCGTGATCTACTTGGGAATATGTTGGCAGATACAATCAAAAGGGTCAACGTGCACATTGTTCAAGATTTGCAGCATTTGCAGAATCCCTTGAGTCTCTTTATTGCTTATCTTCCTTTCAATCTCTTCAACACAGGAGGATCTCCGTTATATTAGCTTCCAGTTCACAGCTCTCCTCTAGCCTGCAGATTTCTTATTGAAACATCTTAGATCCTAAGCGGACATGACAAAATAGACATTGAGATGTCTTCACCAGTGGGAGAGTCTTGCACTAAAGGACATTGTTACAATAAGTGGAGTAGTTATTTGAAATATAACGTACAGGAATCTAGAGCACAGAGGGCCTGTAAACACTAAATCACTGATGGTACTGAAGACAAAGGGATGGTGATGGACTTCAGAAAGACTAAGCCTGCATTGCTCCCTGTTAATATTGATGGTGAGAACATGGATGTGGGTAGCCTTCAAGTAGCTGGGGGTTTACCTGGATGACAAATTTGAGCGGAGCACCAACACAGGCTGTGTACAAGAAGGGCCAGAGTCACCTCTACTTCCTGAGGAGACTGAGGTCCTTCACATGTTCTACCAGTCTGTTGTCACCAGTACAATCTTCCATCTGGTGGTGTGCAAGGGCCAATAGCATCAACAATCAGTTTATCATCAATAAACTGATTAGAAATGCTGGCTCTATTATAGGAGTCAAACTGGACAGACTGGAGGCTGTGTTGGAACAAAAGACCCTAAGGAAAATCCTGGCAATTCTGGACAATGTTTCTCACTCTCTGCATGCCACCTTAGCTGAACAGAGGAGCACTTGTAGTAATAGACTGAGACAACTGCATTGCTCCAGAGTGCTATTTGAGGTCATTCTTACCCTTGGTCATCAGGCTCTACAATGAGTCAGCCTATTGCCGGGGAAGTGATGACCCTCTCCTGTTAGACTGTTTGTGGTAACATATTTTTAATTCTTTCTACTTCTCTTTTAATATTTATATCAGTGCACTTGTAATGCTATTGTGACCCTGTAATTTTCTTTGGGATCACTAAAGTATCTATGTATCTATCTAAGGAGAAAGTAAGTAATTTTTTGAAAGATCAGAGAATCATTGACATGGTGGAACTGATGCAAAAGAGAGCACCTGAGGCAGATAATCCAAGATCATATTGAAAAACAAGAAAGTTCTCCCCTGCCCTGTTTTTATGGGTTATTCTTGTGTGCAAACTTATACTCCATTGGACTAGCCTTTCACTGTCCAAAATATCTTGGAGTTGTACTGCCTTTTTTGTGTTACTGATTATTTTGATAGTTTTCTGACAACATATCCTAGGTAAGTGAAGATAACTTTGAAATAACATTGGTGGATTTGTAAACAGTATCTTTACTGATCTTATGTCAAAGTTACCTCAGTCAATTGGTTAATAAGTGTTGGAGGAAATTATCAGAATAAATATGTCTTGGGCTGGAATGTAGAATGTAGATATTCAGTTATTTATGTTCATGAAAGTCTCTTAAAGTAAAGGAATGCCAGGCCAACCAGTAATACAACTGAATTTGTCTTTTAACTTGCCAACGCACATGGAAGCCGGAGTAAGAAGATGAACTCAGGGGAAGGAGAACAAGTTGGCAGGTGATAGGTGAGACAGGTGAGGAGGAAGGTGAATGGGATGGGGATAGCACAGGAAGTAGGAAGCTGGAATGTGATAGGTGGAAAAGGTAAAGGGCTGAAGAAGAAGTAATCTAATAGGAGAGGACAATGAACCATAGAATAAAGGGTAGGAGGTGGGGAACTAGTGAGAGGTAATGGGCAGTTCATGAGAGTGGGGTATGGGAAGGGAAGAGGTGAGAGGATACGCTGAATATGGAATTAATAAAGAGAAGGGGTGGAGGGAGGAGAAACAGAGGGCAGTGATTACTGGAATATAGGGAAATTAATGTTCTTGCCATTCGGTCGTTAGCAGCAAAAAACAAAGTATGAGGTATTTCTCCTTCAATTTGAGTTTTACCCATCATGTCAGTAGAGGAGGCTGTAGGCATATATGTTGGTATGGGAATGGGAAGTGTAATTGAAATTGTTAGCCATCGGGAGGGATCCTAGCTGTAGCAGCAGATAAAGCAAAGGTCCTCGACAAAGTGATTCCCCAATTTTGCCTCGGGCCTCACAAATGTAGAGGAGGCTGCCCTGGGAGCACTGAAAACAAACAACAAATGATACCAGCAGACTCACTGGTGAAGTGTCATCTCATCTGGAAGGATTGTTTGGGGCCCTGAATGGTGGTGGGGGAGAAAGTGTAGAGGCAGGTGCAGTACTTGTAATGGTCACAGAGATAAGGGTCAGGGGGAGATCAGTGGAAGGAACAAGTAGACAAGGGAGTCATGTAGAGTGGAAATCCTACAGAAGATGGTGGTGGGGGGGGGGGGTCGTAGGTGGGTGGATGGTGAGAGGGAAAGATCTGTCTAGTGGTAAGGTCCCATTGGAGATGACATACATTGTGGTGATATATTGTGATACAAAGATGTGCTCAATACAGAGGCTCAAGGAGCGATGTGTAAAGAGAAAGGGAACCCTATTCCTGTTACAATAGTGGGACGATTGGGATGCAATATGACGTGCATTATCCTTCAATATCTGAAAACAAAGTTTTAATTCCATACAGTAACTAAAATTGATTTTCTTTGTTCTCTGTTATACTTGTATGTATAATTAATGGAACCTGGTTCATTGATGAAACTACGGAAATTTGGACATTTTTAGAAATGCCTTGAGAGGCTGCATCTAGAGTACAAATGGAATTCCTACATCAACTAGGCTTATACTCACTGGAATTTAGAAGACTGAGGGGGGATCTTATTGAAACATATAAAATTCTAAAGGGATTGGACAAGCTAGATGCAGAAAGATTGTTTCCGATGTTGGGGAAGTCCAGAACGAGGGGTCACAGTTTAAGGATAAAGGGGAAGCCTTTTAGGACCGAGATGAGGAGAAACTTCTTCACACAGAGAGTGATGAATCTGTGTAATTCTCTGCCACAGGAAACAGTTGAGGCCGGTTCATTGGCTATATTTAAGAGGAAGTTAGATATGGCCCTTGTGGCTAAAGGGATCGGGGGTATGGAGAGAAAGCAGGTACAGGGTTCTGAGTTGGATGATCAGCCATGATCATATTGAATGGCGGTGCAGGCACGAAGGGCCGAATGGCCTACTCCTGCACCTATTTTCTGTGTTTCTATGTGTGCCAGTGAGGCACAGGCAGACACAATATCTGCTGACTAAGGAAATATTTCTTCCACTGTCTACCTGTATTTTCATATTACTTGCTCGCAACTATAGTCACTTTCTATCCAAGCATACTCCCGCATCAGTTTGCAGTGGAGCTGCCAGATTTTCCAGCTTCCCTTCCAAATACCAGGCTGGTTCAGACTTATACAGCACAGTCAGCTCAGACATGTTGTTTAGATAAGGTCCGAGATTGTTAAGACTTCCTGCTGATGGTTAGGAAAGACATGGCAAGAATTAGCATTGTAAGAGATGTAATCCAGTTGCATAGAGCAATATGATCTTATTATTGTAGACTTTTTTAGTACAAGACCATAACCATCTGTCCAAATACACCAGATTTGAATATGACTCTCTCTGTCTGAATTTAATGGAAATATATATTAACATAGTCAACACAGTTTAAGTAAGTCCTTAAATTTGGAATTGCAGAAAATATTGTAGCAGTATACGAGAAGCCAAGATGAGGGGTATTGTTGGAGCAGAAAGTAAAGGTTTAGACTAAATTGTCTTTATAAGGAAGTGATTGATGATGACATTGAGCATAACAGAATGCTTTCAATGTTAAGATTCTTTCACTTAATAAACACATCCTAAATAAAGCAGAGCTCTCGTGTGATTTTGCAAATGATAACCGCAGTCTATGGAAATGTGTCATGTTGTGGGATAACTGAAAGGATTGCTGTTTTTTTCTGTTTATCATCATCTTTGTCAAAGATTTATTTTAGATATCTGAAACTCAGTCACATGAATTCTCACCTAACTGGCCTTCCTTTAGGTGTGATGGTGAAGCATTTCAGTAACTTAGCTGCAGCTAGCATCTCAGCTGAAACTGGCTCCAGTATTTCTCCAATATTTAACTTGGGCAGAATTTGCTGGAAAGGAGATTGGCTGTTTTGTTTAACACAGTTACTCTCTTGGCCCGGGTTCTGGCTCACATTGTAATGTGCTGATTGTTGCCCAGTCTGGGATCAGCACAGATTATGGATCAATTTTGCAGCTGATCCATAAGAACCGACCCATTTCATACCTATCAATTGTATTTGTAATGTGACTTTTCTCTTATTGTGGGATGCTTTTTGGCCGCTTAAGTTAACTCTAACAATAGCACACAGGAATGCAAAAGAAAGCTTTAAGGAAGCAATTTAAATGAAAATGGTCCAAGCAGTTCCAGACAGCATTGTGTTTCATAGTTCTGGTATCTGGAAGCTAGTCACTGACAATTTGTTGAACAATATGATCTCTTGCTTTAGACATATCTCCAAAGGATAACTTTTTTTAAAAAAGTGACTGAGTTGGTGTATGACAACTTTTCCAGTGATAGCCAAGCTCGTAAAGGATTCCTTTACTGAATTCCTACATTGAATACCAATGAAAGTAATGCCATCTTTAAGAACTACAGCCAGTCCTGTGTAGTAAGTGGGATGAAGAATAACAAGGAATGAATATGCAATAGAGACATGCTGTGCAATCAGCAATGTCAGACAATGGAGTATTGGTCTCCTGGCACACTATTACTGAGAGGGTGCAGAACATTTTGAGAAGGATCAGCTAGCTGTTATGCGAACCAATAATATAAGGAGGGAGATGCTAGAGGCTATCAATCAGAGCGTCTTTGGGGCGTGGGCAGGAGAAAATTGAAAGCCCACATTGTTAGAGGGAGAATAAGTAAACCACACACAGGCGGCATCAGGTCTGGGTTGAACCTTGGTCACTGGAAATGTGAGGCCACTGCATTTTCCATATGCACCTGAGCTTGTCGAGCTGTCTTTTGCAAGGGTAATACAGTTGCGAGCACAGGGAGCTGGCACAAAGCTGAGGTGGATTAGCATCTGTTATCTCTGGAAAGGTAAAGAAGGCAGAAGAGGATGACCAAGCAAGGGAAGTATTGGAGAGGGATGTTGTTAAGCCAGTTGCCATAAAGATCAATGTGTGCATATCAATTATATCAATGAATGATGAGGAAGGTGGAGCAAATAACTGGAATTTTCCTGACACGTGCAGAGACTATTATATAAGTTTATAATAATATATATTATATTATATATAGGAGACTTAAAAAAAATCAAAAACAGGGTAGAATTGTTACAGTGAAAAGGGGAAAGAAGTGATGATTTCAGAAGTGTATATCAATATTTTCTTGACTAATATGCTTGTAACACTTCAACTAAGGAAGAAGCACTGGCTATAGATCTGTGGAATGAAGCAGTGCAGTAAATAGTTGGGGAAGACTTGGGTAACAGTTATCATAATATTATCTGTCTCAGGCTGACTAGTCGTTCACAGCGCATAGGCTTTACTGGAAAATTCTGCTATTACTGCTCATCCTTATCTGTTCCTGGATAGATAGCCAGTTTCAACAACAAGTATAAGTACCGTAGGTAAGAATGGCAAGGACATTTAACCATACAACAATTACAGCACGGAAACAGGCCATCTCTGCCCGTCTAGTCCATGCCGAACGCTTACTCTCACCTAGTCCCACTTGCCTGCACTCAGCCCATAACCCTCCATTCCTTTCCTGTCCATATACCTATCCAATTTTACTTTACATGACAATACTGAACCTGCCTCTACCACTTCTACTGGAAGCCCGTTCCACACAGCTACCACTCTCTGAGTAAAGAAATTCCCCCTCGTGTTACCCTTAAACTTTTGCTCCCAACTCTCAACTCATGCCCTCTTGTTTGAATCTCCCCTACTCTCGATGGGAAAAGCCTATCCACGTCAACTCTATGGGAGCAGCCCGCAAGTGTCGCCATGCTCCTTGCACCAATGCTGCATTCCCACAACTTCCTAACCTCAACCCTAACCCGTCCGTCTGCGGAGTGTGGGAGGAAACTGGAGCATCCAGAGGAAACCCATGCATATCCCCCTCATAATTTTAAATACCTCTATCAAGTCCCCCCTCAACCTTCTATGCTCCAAAGAATAAAGACATAACTTGTTCAACCTTTCCCTGTAACTTAGGTGCTGAAACCTAGGTAACATTCTAGTAAATCTCCTCTGTACTCTCTCTATTTTGTTGGTATCTTTCCTATAATTCGGTGACCAGAACTGTACACAATACTCCAAATTCGGCCTTACCAATGCCTTGTACAATTTTAACATTACATCCCAACTCCTATACTCAATGCTCTGATTTATAAAGGCCAGCATACTAAAAGCTTTCTTCACCACCCTATCCACATGAGATTCCACCTTCAGAGAACTATGCACCATTATTCCTAGATCACTCTGTTCTACTGCATTCCTCAATGCCCTACCATTTACCATGTATGTCCTATTTGGATTACTCCTACCAAAATGTAGCACCTCACACTTATATTCATTTTAATAATGAATGATCATTTTGTGTTTCTCTTAACCAGAGGATGTGGGTGGTACTGGTCTTACAGTGAATGCAGAGGTAAAGGACAAATGTGAATGGATTGAAAATACTCACAAGCCTAACTACTCAAAATAGAATACTCGTTGGTTCAGACAGGAAGCACCTTTGTAAAGTTGCCTGGCACCAACAAAAACTGACCCAAAATTGGGCAATAAAGGCTTTCTCTTTTTGTAGTATCGCAGCCACGTATACTTGGCATAGGATGGCAATTTACATATTTAAGCGGCTGTCAGATTTCTGATCTATGGGCCATTTACTGGCCCCCAAAATGATGGATCATTTGGATGCTTAATTTCAATGTTCCAGCACCTACTGCCTTCATTCACTGAAATTTAACAGTTGACTATCCACTTTTCAGATGCAAAACTTACAATCACAAGTTTGCATTTCCCCTTTGGTATCCCAAACTGCCTTTCAGGACTCATGCAATAACTATTCATTCACTTAGCACACTGGAAGGAACGTTGCACTTGCTTAATTGCACCAGTGGATATTTTTCAAAATCCTCCTCATCCTCTCCTTCTCTGGAGTATTGAAGGGAAGCTGAGTGAACTGGCTGAGCAAACCATTACACGTTAGCATTAGCCTTTCCAAACAAGTAACACCCAGATGACATCTTGAGACTTATATTGTCATTTAGTCCAGCTGCAGTTATTACAGCAATTTGTTTATCAGATTGAGATATAAGCTACACTTCTTTACCGAGATACTTGGTGATGTATTTACCTTTTGTTTGTGGAGAACTCAATGAGCCCATTTATAGAGCTTAGAACTGATCTCCTTGACATTAAACTATATGGACTGGAATCTTTCGGTGAACCCTGAAGAAATTGTAGATGACTTCTTGGCCAAGCCATTTCCGTGGAAACTCTGATTACTGAAACTAGGCAGGACAACAAAAGAAATTGTAAAGCGAAGTGTTTTTTTGGACCATAACTAAAATCCATTTAGTCCAGTTGACCAAGCTATCCTTTCACATTTGTACTGCTTATACTTCCTTCTGTAGAGCAAAGATTGATCTCAAATTTACACGTTCCCATTTACTTTCTCAAAGTCCAGTAGAGGTAACTAGAATTACAGAATGCTTATTTTGTGCTTCAGATAATTTTTTGTAGTTGACATAAAGGTTGCTTAGATTTTTATATTTTGCATCCACTGTGATTGACCCAGCCACCATCTCCCCCCAGCTACTTCCCCACCTCCACTTGTCCCATTGTCAGGCACACTGTGTGAATAAAAGTCCACTTGCTTCATGCAGAAAGCACAAAAAAGGCCTGCATTATTTAGGCTTTTCTTCTCCCATTATTTGGCAAAATGATTAACCTTGATTGTAGTTACCGTCACAGGTTTTCTGGTAGTAGGCTGTCACAAGCCCTGGGCACCATATACACCACCACTCCACTCCCTTCCCCTCACTCCAGCCAGGGAGATTGGTTTGGATCTAGACAAGGTCACGGGAAAGGGTAGAAGTCACAATGATCAATGAACAGCAGGACTTCAAATAGGAAATAGAGAATAGAGAGTAGCTTCAAGATCCAAATAATCATTCCTTAGAATATTCCTAAGTGAGTAAATTGTTGTTATTGTGAATAAAATACTGCAGTGTGGCATTTAAATGGAAGTGCATGACACATTCATAGAAAGGCTTAAATCTAAGTGATCATATTCTATTTGTTATTATGTTTTATTTATTGTAAACTAAATAAAATGAATTTTACTTATTGCAATCATTGCACACCATTTTACCTCGTGTATAAATCATGAGGAAATGTGCCAAGGTGAATACTATTATTTTGTTTATGCACTTGATGCACAGATCAACTCTTTTTGACAAGTATTTCTAAGCTTTTCCTTCAATAAAAGTTCTGCTTTGTTCAGGTTAAGAGGCAAACTTTTTTTTTGCATAACTGCTCATCACCAAATCCACAGGAAGAGTCAAGCAAAGCAGTGTCACTGTTGAATAAATAGAAATCAATGCAAACCAAAATTACACATAACTTTAAATCATCATTTATTTTTAGATAATTTCCATAAATTTGTTGTTAGTAAAACACTTAGAGAAACAAATACATTTTTAGCTATTGGAGCAAGAGAAGCAAGCTGATCGCTATTTTCCTTCAATGGCACTTTATGTGAGATCGGGAGGGCAGTGGGCAGTGATATTCCAATACAATTTTATTGTAATTACCGAAGGATAATTTCCAGCCTAGAACATTTTACAGTGTTGCAGAACACATCAAATACATAATCATACATCTGTAATTATCCAAACATCAAATATTTGCAAGCAAGAAAGCAATCAATATTTTATCTCAGTTTTAGCTTTCAATTAGGTCCATACTACAATGGAACAATGTAGATTTTCTAAACAGGGTCCGAATTATTAAATGTTGATGTAAGCTTTCAATTTGTTTTGTTACCTTTCATTTTAAACTTGATTAGTGAATTTTGAAAATATTTAAAACCAACAAATATGGAAACCAAAATGGTATTATGGTTGTTAACTATTTTCAATGGACTCTATTCATTGATCTATTTAAAGATCTTTAAGCTCTATTTACATTAGCAACTGCTGCTAAGCACTGTTTTGTTATTTCCTCAGTTATTGCAATCTGGCTTCTTTCCTGATTGACATTATTCATTTTGCAACTCCATTTCCAATTGCTGACTCCAATACATAGCACTGTGCAATTGTGAATAGTATTGCTCCAAACAAAAATAAATTAAATCATCTGTCATGTTTTCAGACTTGCGTGGAATAATAGCCTCTGCGCTCTCCCAAATATTTTCAACGACTGTTAATCAATTGAGCCACAAAAACATGGCATAAAATGGGAAAATATTTCCTAGGAATAGGTCATTTAATTAGGATCTGATTTTGTTTAGTTGACCTTGGCTATAAAATTGCTTTCATGATTGCATTAGATATGAATAGTTTGAATATCAGCATTCCTTTATAAAAGAATATTATACATTCCTGCTAACATTAATTTTAGCTTTATTGTTTAATATCAATAGAAAATGCAAGATATACACAGCAAGGCAGGCAAACGTCTGTGGAGAAAGTGGAGAGGTAACAGTGAGTAATTTTGTTTCACATCACTCACGCAGTAATTCATAACAAATATAGAACAAGCAGTTTAGAAGCAGGAAAATGTAGAGGAAGAGAAGATTGGAAAGCAATAAGATAAAGAGGAATGGAGGAGACAACCAGATCAGCCACTTGAAGGCTCTTGATCTAATGCAGTACAGGTCTCACAACAGCCTCTATCACATATTGACAGTATTCACTTGGTCATATTGCGGAAATAAAAGCCACCTCAAATGTCACATGTCAGCAGTGTCAAGTCAAGTTTGAAAATTAAATGTGGCATATTTCAAATAGAAGTCAAATAACTACACCTTGTGCCTGTCCTCCCTTTTGCTTTTTACTTTTTGCTTCACTGGTGCTTTTACAGATATTGAGAAAGACTGGAAGGAGCCTAGTGAATGAGGAGTTATAGATAGTTAGGGGGATATCATTCAGCAGCTTTAGGTCTGGAAATCCACCATCTTTTCCAGGCCATTGTCAACTCAGTCGATTTCCTAACAGCCAATAGCAAGAATACTTTTCAGAAGCAGAAAAAAATCTTTTTGAGAGGTTTCAATAGGTTTATGTTTCACTATTATTATTCTCCTAGGGTACTATATTCATGATTTTAGTAATCTGTTGATGTTTAGATGGCTGAACTGCTGTGATGATCTGCAAGCAATTTGAATCCAGGAATGATCTACCAGGGTAGTGATGTAAGTGTAGTGTAAGAGTCCTAGAAAGCTAGAGAGCAAGCACAGGTATTTTGCCCCGTTGTGTCCATGTTGGCCTCGCATTAGGGTTAGGGTTAGGTGATCTAGGTTAGTCCTTGGCTCTGAGCCATGTAGGTTACAGCTTTTTAGTAATCAATTAGGCCTTTTTTAAATGTGGTAATAGTCTCTGTTTCATTCAGTCTTTCATTCAGTGAGTTCTATATAACAGCTATTTATTAGGGATTAAATTCCCCTCAAATGTTTCAGTTTACCTCAATGTATGTGATCTAATCATTGTTCCACTGGTTATTGTGCATTGTGGTCAATTTCTTCTGTAAATTCTCAGACTTATGTACTTATCTGAGGTCTCTGCAGTGGAGCGTAGATTTGATCTTGCCCTGTGGTAAATGGGTATTTGTGCTCTTTTTGATTTGGCCTCCTAGCTGCAGCTGCACCACCCAGTATCTCACCACATTCAGATCCACCCAACATTTTGTACTGTTGTGTCTGAGCTAGTGGCTGTGAGTCTGAAAAGAAGTGAAGATGTTTCTTCTTTATAACGGTGTTCATGACATTCTTCCATGGCCTGGCCAAATCAAACTTATTGAGTATCACCTGTAAAGCAGAAAGGATTGTGGGATGAGGTGAAAGGGGGGTCATATTTAATTTATTTTTTCTCTGCTATGGGCCATGAGCTCGGCAATTGCCTTTCTAGTAATTGACCACCTCAACTCATCAGTGGGGTTAGGAGATGTAGCTATGCCCGTTCTACTATAGTTAACTTCCATTGCATGCTCTTTTTATACAAAAAAAAACAGGAAGCATAATGGTGATTTGTTCCTGTGACTGTTGTGGTAGAATTACTGGTAGGGTGTGAGCAAGCTGTGCAATGTGTGTATGAGGGCATGGTTGTAGAGTGTATGAATTTGGTGTGGGCTCCAGTCCTTGCTGACTTGTAGCACGTGAACATGAGGAAAATGTTCTGACTGTTTGTGGTCATTTTTTGCTGCTGGTGTGTGGTGAACTGACCAGTGTCTGAGGCAAGTAGTGCAGTTGCAGAATATACTATCTGAAGATGTATTTATTGAGGTCATTGGTAATCTTGTGACACTGCATTCAGATCCTAATGGAAGGATTCCTGCCACTGACCTCTGCAACACATTGTGGGTTTCTGACTTTCACCACATTTTCAGTAAAATAATTCCCCTCTAAGTCTTCTACATTAACTCTATGTCAACACATCATAGTTGCAGGTAATATATTTTCCCAATTGTTTTAGCTTATTCTCTCAAAATTCTAAGCACATGGTTTAATTTCACCTTCAACCTCCAAGGAAGACTGCCCCAGCCTCCGCCAGTATGAACAATAACCCCATAAATATCCTTTGCAACCTCGAGTACTATTGCATGCAATGAAAAGAGCAATGCACAGACTTCTTTCTCTCTGTGGTTTAATAATTGTTTTATATATGAGTCTCAAGTCTTTGTCTCAGTTTTTCAAGGCAAATTTTCTATATTAATCCCTGCTGCTATCTCAAGGTTTTTGAACACCCACATCAGGGTCTCAGTAGGTTGCTTAATACCATAGCATTTATTATGCCTTTTCTTTTCCCCTGAGTTGTGTCAAGTTTCTTGGATTTCTTTAGAGATGTCATCCAGGAAAACATAGATTTGTTTTTCATCATACACCTGACTTCTACATTATATTCAATGGAAAAATACTGAGGAGTAAATTGATGAACTGCACATAGCAAAATACTCACCTTCTAACTTGCTCTTATAGGTACAATAGTTATACGGTTTGCTCATTTAAGTTGTAATTCATGAATGTTAATGGCAAGGGGTTCAGCAATGGCAATGCTGTTCAATATGAAGAAAGGATAGTCCCATTCCTGGTGCAAAGCACTGTTATCTCTACACATAAATTCTCTGGTCTGAGTTTGTGAATAGTATCAGAAGAAATTTTTTTGAACTTTGTACTCTTTGGGTGTTTTAAAAATAGTTGGATCTCTCTGACTGTCAATAACTATTTCTAAAATCTAAAAACCATTTCAGTCCAATCAGTTCTAATTCGGGCGAGAAATTTACCAAGTGAGGAAACGGAGTGGGGTTTCTCTCTCTCTTTTTAAGTGAATACATATCCAGTGTAAAAGTGCAAAGTTTTAAGAAATTGCAAATCTATTATTGGACATGTTTTGCAATACTGGTAAGAAATCCTTTTTTAGGCAAACAATGAGTTCATCCCTCACATGTTCCATGGTAGGATATTAATAAAGATGGCAAATCATTACAATATTGCCAAGGATTGGACTGTAGCAAATGTGGTGACACCACTAAAAAAGAAAGTAAACTTTAATCATTTTTAATGCAAACACATCTGCAATGGCCAAAATTCTAGGAAATACTCTAAAAGGGGCATCTGGAGAAATGTGAAATGTTACAACATAATTATGACATCATTGGTGACAGGTGACCTGTCCAGATTTACAGGAGTTGCAGGAGGAATGTTGGAGTTAATTTAACAGCAGAGCTCAATGGATTAATTACTGTGGGCTTTAACAACTTTTGGCAGATTTGTTTATGTGAAGTTATAATATAAAGGGGTTTGACAAGGAAAGGAAATGCTTGAAGTGATGCAGTAAAGGAATGATTCAAAGGCTGAGAAGTCAAATGGAAGCGGCGTCTGATGGAAAAAGAATGACTAACAGGGTTGCACAAGGTTCAGTTCTGGCCAATTAGTGTTTTACAGTGAATTATTGATTATAAGAAACAACGTTCACAGTGCTCTCAAGTTTGCTGGTATGACAACACGTGTTATGATTGTACAGAAGGGATGGGGCACTATAGGTGATTTGGCAGAGAAGTGAGAATTGGTATTTAATGCAATGAATGGAAGTGCTGTGAAATTGGCAAAAGCAGTTTAAAATAAACAGTTAACAGGACATGACACAACAGGGAAATCAGGATGACTTTGTTCAAAAGCACCCTTAAATATCTCTACTGCTGTAATGAAAACAGGAAGTGACAGTTAGTCAACTGTTGCAAAACTTGAACTACGCCCACTGGGAAATGATGCATAGTTCTGACCTGCACTCACCCTGAATGCCCAGTTTAAGGTGTTGGGTACTCTGCTGTGGAGAGCATCAATGTCTTGTGGAAAGTGCAAAGTTTAGCAGATAAGCAGTTTAGCAGATAGCTTTAGGCTCATGAGCTATGAGGACAGGTAACAAATATAGCAATTTTTACATTAGAGCAAAGGCATGAATAATGTTAATGACATGTTTAAGATCTTGAAGGGTTGTTTTAAATTGATCCCAAAGAAATCCTGAATATTACCAGTAGCTCTTAGATAATAAAAAAGGATATGCATTGAAACAGATGAGAAATAATGAAGACAGTTTAAAAACTAAGCAATATCTGAAATGTGATCATTTATCTGTTCATTGCCTGTCTTCTCATAGTTTTTTTTAGATAATACTAGACTGATCGGAACAAATCCATGCCATTGCAATTGCTTTCAGCCAATCTTACCCATCCTCAGGACTTTGCAACTGCTTAGAGAGTGCAATGCGGTCCTCTTGCAGTCCATGAGCCTCTACCTCAACCTGTTTATCCATTCAGATGCTGCAAGAGCACCAAAGGTTTAGAAGATAAGAACTCCTTCTGTGGGAATGTACCAATGAGACCTCATTGTCTATATCAATATTACTATACCTGAAGGATGGAAACGAGAAGAGATTACTGGAGCATTGACAAATATCTTTGTGTTCTCTCTAGCCACAGCCAATGTCCTGGAGGACTGACGAGTAGCTAATGTTGTTCCATTATTCAAGAAGGTAACCTGGAAATTATAGACTACTGAGTTTCATGTCAATGATAGTGAAGTTACTGAAGAGAATTGTTAAGGATAGGATTTATGAGCATTTGGAAAACTGACCTCATTAGGGAGAGCCAGCATAGTTTTGTGTGGGCAAGTTGTGTCTTTCTAACTTAATCAATATTTTTGACGAGGTGACAAAGGTGATTGATGAAGGTAGAGCTGTGGATGTTATTTATATGGATTTTAGTAAGGCACTTGACAAAGTCACCATGGGAGGCTCATCCAGAACATGGGATCTATGGTGAATTTGCTGTTTGGATCCAGAACTGTCTCGCCCATAGAAGACAGTGGGTGTGGTCAAAAGGTCCTATTCTAGCTGACGATTAAATAATTAAATAATAATAATAAGTAAATCAGTTGCAGATATGGGCGAAGAAGTGTCAGATGGAGTTTAACCTGGCCAAGTGTAAGTGACGTACCTTGGTAAATCAAATGAATATCGACACTACACTGTTAAGGGAAAAACTCTTAAAAGTGTTGATAGTCAGAGAGATCTTGGGATTCAAACACTTTTAGGTCCCTGAAAGTGGCTGCACAGGTTGGTAGAGTGGTTACGAAGCCAAATGGCATGCTTGCCTTTATCAGTGGAGGCACTGAGTTCAAACGTCAGGAAGTGATGTTGCAGCTTTATAAATCTTTAGTTAGACCACATTTGGAGTATTGTGTACAGTTCTGGTCACTCCATTATAGGAAGGATGTTGAGGCTTTGGAGAGGGTGCAGAAGAGGTTTACAAGAATGCTGGTAGTTTAGAGGTCAGATGAACTTGAGTTATTTTCTCTGGATTGCCAGAGAGGTAATCTGACAGAGGTTTATAAGAGGCAGACAGTATTTTTTTCTCAGGGGTTAAATGTCTAATACCAGCGGGAATGCACTTAAGGTGAGGGGGGTAATTTCAAAGGAGAAGTGAGTGGCAAGTTTTTTTACACTGGGAATGCTGGGTGCCTGGAATGCACTGGGGTGGTGGTAGTGGAAGATACACTAGAGAATTTTAAGAGACATTACTGTAGATAGGCACATGAATGTGAGGAAATGGCTTATTTGGCCATTTGATTACTAACTCAATTGGTACCACACAACATTGTGCGCTGAAGGGTTCATTCCTGTGCTGTATTGTTCTCTGTTCTATGTTCTATTTACTCCCGTGGAATGAGAGACCACCTTATGATCCACTAGCTCCCTCCAGCATGCTAATCACTGGCAGCCAAACACTCTCAAACATCAGTGACTGTAAGTTACATACACACCAATCAAACATTTCTGGCTTTAAGTTGCACATCGATCACTGTGCAGTTCGCAAATGGAAGGCCATTCTTATTAGAAGTGGTAACTCTGCCATGTGTCTCTGATATGACTTGAGTTCCCATATCCGGACAATGATCAAAACAATTTAGTTTTGCGCATTCATCAATATGCCAACAAAGGTGCTGATAATTTTCTAGGTATCGGGATAACAGGATACAGACTGTTACTGAAATAATCGGTGGCAGAAAGTCACTAGCTCCAGAGAAGGTGCTGTAAAAGCCAGAGCAGAGAGTTGTTAAATGGTAGTAAATGCTAAATTTTGACTTTAATAGATAGATAGATAGATAGATAGATACTTTATTCATCCCCATGGGGAAATTCAACATTTTTTCCAATGTCCCATACACTTGTTGTAGCAAAAACTCCTTACATACAATACTTAACTCAGTAATAATATGATATGCATCTAAATCACTAACTCAAAAAGCATTAATAATAGCTTTAAAAAAAAAAAAAAAGTTCTTAAGTCCTGGCAGTTGAATTGTAAAGCCTAATGGCATTGGGGAGTATTGACCTCTTCATCCTGTCTGAGGAGCATTGCATCGATAGTAACCTGTCGCTGAAACTGCTTCTCTGTCTCTGGATGGTGCTATGTAGAGGATGTTCAGGGTTTTCCATAATTGACCGTAGCCTACTCAGCGCCCTTCGCTCAGCTACCGATGTTAAACTCTCCAGTACTTTGCCCACGACAGAGCCCGCCTTCCTTATCAGCTTATTAAGACGTGAGGCGTCCTTCTTCTTAATGCTTCCTCCCCAACACGCCACCACAAAGAAGAGGGCGCTCTCAACAACTGACCTATAGAACATCATCAGCATCTCACTGCAGACATTGAATGACGCCAACCTTCTAAGGAAGTACAGTCGACTCTGTGCCTTCCTGCACAAGGCATCTGTGTTGGCAGTCCAGTCTAGCTTCTCGTCCAACTGTACTCCCAGATACTTGTAGGTCTTAACCTGCTCCACACATTCTCCATTAATGATCACTGGCTCCATATGAGGCCTAGATCTCCTAAAGTCCACCACCATCTCCTTGGTCTTGGTGACATTGAGACGCAGGTAGTTTGAGTTGCACCATATCACAAAGTCCTGTATCAGTTTCCTATACTCCTCCTCCTGTCCATTCCTGACACACCCCACTATGGCCGTGTCATCAGCGAACTTCTGCACATGGCAGGACTCCGAGTTATATTGGAAGTCAGATGTGTACAGGGTGAACAGGACCGGAGAGAGTATGGTTCCCTGTGGCGCTCCTGTGCTGCTGACCACTGTGTCAGAACTGTGTCAGACCTACAGTCTCCCAACCGCACATACTGAGGTCTATCTGTCAAGTAGTCCACTATCCAATCCACCATGTGAGAGTCTACTCCCATCTCCGTTAGTTTGTGCTTTAAGATCTTGGGCTGGATGGTGTTAAAGGCACTAGAGAAGTCAAGGAATGTAATCCTCACAGCACAACTGACCCCATCTAGGTGAGAGAGTGATTTGTGCAGCAAATACGTGATAGCATCCTCCACTCCCACCTTCTCCTTATACGCAAACTGAAGCGGATCCCGGGCGTGCCTGGTTTGTGGCCTCAGATTCTGTATTATCTGTATTAAATTAAAAATAATTCTCAACTTTACAGGTTTCCTCACTCCGTTAACACTCTGAACAGCAACACAACATTATTATTTATTAGTTATACTTGAGTGATTTTGGTTGAGGGGTGAAAACCAGTGCTGAGTGTTAGTTAAATTTAAACTTCAGCGGGGTAGCTTAAGTTGGGGTTTGTATGAAGAGGGAGCAGCACAAACAGCAACACACCCTTCCCTTCTGAAAGTAAGATAAAGCAATTAGATCCTCTTTTTGCTGTAGAGGTGGGTAATCTCTCTCTCTGCATTTTCTAATTATTACAAGAGCTCCAGGAAACAACAAATATTTGAGGAAGTAACCTACTTGCCTTACCAACAGATAATTCACTGCGCTTAAAGCCACGAAGTCTCAAACTTAACTGTGAGTTAAAGGCACTTTGAGTGCAGCTTGCTCTGATGCTTCCTGATTAAGTGGAGTGATATAATGTGTGGCTGAATGAGAAGAAATGGTTTACTGAATTGGATTGCAATGGCGGTTAGTAGCTTAAGCAGTTCATTATATTTTTTGTGACCATTTGTAAAAATATAACTGTTCTATGTCCTTTAATGTTCTGTTTTAAAGTTACTTAAAAATAATTGGTGTGTGAAGTTTGTAACATACAGTATATTAGACCATATTACAATAGCAAGGATATTTTCATTTAAAATATACTTTTCAAAATTAATTCAATGATTTTGTAAATGATATTGTTGGAAGAATATAGACTGCGAAAATAGCTTCTACCAGATGAATTTCCCCCACAGTCGGTAGGAGGAACCTGTGGAGGACAATTAATTTTTC
Source organism: Hemitrygon akajei (assembly GCF_048418815.1). NCBI lineage: Eukaryota > Metazoa > Chordata > Chondrichthyes > Myliobatiformes > Dasyatidae > Hemitrygon > Hemitrygon akajei. Next base: position 47,966,777 of record NC_133133.1, read on the forward strand.
AGCACACGGTAAGAAGTTGAAAAGCCTTCAATTCCAAACCCTCCCAGAAATACAAGGAGTGCTTAGTGTTTAGCTTTCCTGGCCCAGGTGAGAAGGTGAAGTCACATAAAGTACTGATGAGGAGAATGTGATTAATGTGATATGAACAGACTTGCAAGAAAGACCTGAGAAGCTGCCATACAAGAGGCTTGTTATCAACTTTAAAACCGTGGTATATATAACAGGGCTTTACAGCAGTGTAAGTTGAATACGTAATAGGAAACGCTGAGTAGTAGTGAAGGGTTGAATTACAAACTGAAAGGAAGTATACAGTGGTGTGCTCTAGGGTTCAATATTGAGTACAGTTATTTGCAGATAATACAAAACCTGAAGTTGTAGTGATCTGTTGGGGTTATAGTTATGGATTTCAAGGAGAGATAGACAAGCTGATGAAATGGGTGGATTGGGGACTGATGACCTATAATACTGAGAAAGGTCAGAATCAGAATCAGCTTTGATATCACTGATATACAGTCTGTTGTGAAGTTTGTCTTTGCAGTAGCAGTACAATGCAATGCATAATAATAGAGAAAAAAGTTCTGAGTTACAGTATATATATATATATAAAATAGTTCATTTAAATGAGTAATGCAAAAATAATAATTTAAGAAATAGTGAGGTAGTGTTCAGAGGTTCAATATCCAATCTGAAATTGGATGGCAGAGGGGAAGAAGCTGTTCATGAATCACTGAGTGTGTGCCTTCAGGCTCCTGTACCTCCTTTGTGATGGTGACAATGAGAAGAAGGCACGCTTTGGGTGATGGGGGTTCCTAATGATGGATTTCACCTTTTTGGGGCATTGCTCTTGATGATGTCCTGGATACTACAGAGGCTAGTGCCCATGATGGAGCTGACTAAGTTTACAATTCTCTGCAGCTTATTTCAATCCTGTACAATGGCACCCACCCCCCATACCAGATGGTGATGCAGCCAATGGTTTTTGGTACAAAGGATGAGAAGGCACAAAATTAACTGGAAAACTCTAAAAGATTCACACAAAGAGAGGTCTTGGGTTAAATTTGCATAGTTCTTTGAAAGTGAGAGGGGAAGTTGAGAAGGTGGTTGAAAATGAGTAAGGGTCCTGGGCCTTACAAGAGAGGATTAAAAAACAAACTGCTGGGAAACTCAACAAGTCAAGCAGTATCTGCAGAGATAGAGGGATATTATGTTTTGGGCTGAGACTGAAAATGGAGAGTGGAGATAGCCTGTATAAAGATGTGAGAGGGTGGGATGAGGTAGGGCATTGCAAGTAATAGATGCAACCAAGTGAGGAGAAGGATAATAGACATGGAATTAGGCAGTGAGGGGATAGGATACTCAGTGGGTTGTGTGTGGATAACGGGCTGATGGAAGTAAGTTGGGGAGGGAAAGAAACTTAGTGGTGGTGGTCTGGGGGTGGGGGAAAATATTTGGAAATTTGAGAAAGGGAAAGATGGAAAGAAAGGGAGGTGTATAGAGAACCAATATGGGATCAGAGGGAGAAAGAACTGATCACAAATGGCAGGGAATACCTGAAATTCATACTATAGGTTTGCAGACCATGAGGGCAGAATCTGAAGTTCTCTTTTCTGAATTTTAGGTGTTTGTCTTTGTTGATTTTCTGATCTTCTGATTCCTCCAGGTGCTCTAAAACTACCCCCTTACATTCTCTTTCCAACTGCCACCCCACCACCCCACCAGTCTACTGTATCCAGTTGCTTTCCCCTCTCTAACCTGGTTTCATCTGCCCATCACCCACACACTTAACACACTGGGACTCCACTCCCTTCTCCACTGTTTTCAACGATCCATCATCCCTCCTTTATCTGGTTCCATATCAGATTCCAGAAAATCTGTATCCCTTTGTTGGCTTTGTATCACCTTCCAGCCTCCAACTCTACCTCTCTACTTCCCCATTCTCTACTATCACATCCTCCTCACCTGGTTCCACCTATCACCTGCCAACTTATGCTTTGGCTTTCCCCTCTCCTCTTTGTACTGGCTATCTCTACTCTCTGAGTTCTCAGTCCTAACGCACTGGTGCAAATCAAAGAGTCAAAGTTCAAAGTAAAATTATTATTAAAGTACATAACTATTACCATGTACACCCTGGGATTCAAATTCTTGCAGGCAATCACAGTAAATACAAGAAACACAATAGAATCAATGAAAGACCACACTCAACAGGTCAGCCAAAATCAACATGCAAAAAAAACAAACTGCGCAAATACCAAAAGAAAGAGAAAGAAGAAATAATATAGTAATAACAATATAATAATAATAATAATAATAATAATATTTATTATTATTATTACTATTATGTGTGTCCTGAGGCTCCTGTATCTTCCTAATGGCAGCAGTTAGAAGAGAGCATGGTCTTGATGCTGGGTTGTCCTTGATGATGGATACTGCTTTTCTGTAACAATGCTGCATGTAGATGTGCTCAATGATGGGGATATCTTTACCCATAATGGACTGGGCTGCATTTTTTTGTAGGCTTTTCCATATAAGAACTTTGGTGTTTCCATACCAGGCCATGATACAACCAATCAATACTCTACCACTACCACACATCAATAAAAGTTTATCAAAGTTTTAGTTGACATGCTACATCTTGGTTAGTAGAGGTGATACCTTCCTTTCTTCATCATGGCAGTGATGTGCTGGACTCAGAACAGATCCTCTGAAATGGCAACATTGAGGTATTTAAAGTTGCTGACCATCTCCACCTCTGATCCCCATTGAGGACTGACTCATAGATCTCCAGTTTCTTCCTCCTGATGTCAATAATCATCACCTTGGTCTTGCTGACATTGAGTGAGAGTTTGTTGTAGAGGCACCACTCAGCCAGATTTTCAATCTCCTTCCTATATGCTGACTCAGCACCACCCTTGATTCGGCCAAAGACAATGATGTCATTGGCAAACTTAAATATGGAATTGAAACTGTGCTTAGCCTCATATTCATAAGTATAAAACCAGTAGCGCTGTGGGCTAAGCACCCAGCCTTGTGGTGCACTTGTGCTAAGGGAGATTGTGGAGACAATTTTGTTGCCAGTTTGAACTGACTGGGTCTGCAAGTGAAGAAATTGAGGATCCAATTGCATGAAGAGGCATTGAGGCCTAGCAATTGAAGCTTATTGATTAGCTTTAAGGGGATGATAGTATTGAATACCAAGCGGCAGTCAATGAAGAGTATCTTAATATATGCATCTTTGCTCTCCAGATGTTCCAGCATTAGGGTGAAGAGGTGATGAAATGGCATCTGTTGTTGACCTGTAGTGATGGTAGGCAAATTGGAGTGGATCCAAGTCACTCTTCAGGCAGGAGGTGATACTTTTTTTTATCACCAGCTAATCTTAATACTTCATCATATTGGACATAAGTGCTAGTGCACAATAGGTCCTTGTTCTTCTTGGGCACCAGTATAGTAACAGCCAGCTTGAAGCAGATCGGTACTACAGACTGCTGAAGTGAGAAGTAAAAAATATTGATGAACTCTCCAGCCAGTTGATCACCACAGGACTGAAAATGATGAGGCCCTTTTCCTTGGAGGTTGTGAGAAATTCTGACCAAGCTATTTAAAGTTATGAAAGTTATATCCAAAGTAGTTAAAGAGAAACCATATTTAATAAAGAAGAGGGTAGGAAATTGGAGAAATAGAATGAAGGTGATGGGCAGCGGAAGCAAAAGTGACATCGAGAGCAAACAATAACTCTTGAAGATGCAGTGAAAGTACTGAGTAGGTTATACAGGCACAAAGTTTGGCTAAGTTTGGTATTTTGCAGCCTGAAGTTTTCTATCTGGATTCAGCATTGACATGACTGGTCAGGGAAAGGTGATAGCGGCGAAGGGGAGGAGCTCACACCAGTGTTACTGAGCTTCAGCCCTCCCTCAGAATGTACCTGAAGTACTGGAATTTTGTACCAAGTTTGGCCATCAATTGAGTCCCCTTCTTGAGGAGCCATTTAGATGAAAGGTACTTTGCTTTTGGGTGAAGAATGACAGAGGCCATATAAACAATGCAGAGACAAAGACAGCAATGGATTCTTCCTTGTCCATTTTGTCTTGTAGAAGTGATTACAATTATTTTGCTTTCAGCTATTGAGAGTGCTATAATTATACATGTAATTGAATTACCACCCAGACGTAATTGCCACACTCTATTTATTTTGCTTCCTATATTCATTACCTTGTATCTTCCCACAGTGAACATCAGGGGTATTGTCGTGGCTCTATGGTTAAATTAAGATGCCTGGACGACCAATCCAGAGATACAAATACAAAACCCACTGTGAAATTTAAATTCAGTTAATTAATTGAAGAAAAGAACTAGTCATTACAGATGGTGACCACAGAACTACCAGATCGTTGGAAAGCCTTATCTGATTCATGAGGAATTGAAATTTGCCATCCCTAACCTGTGTAGCCTGGAGATCTCTGCACACTCATAAACGTGGCTTAGCAAATGCTGGCCAAATACTCCAACTCCAAAAATGAATTGCAAAATCTCTTTTGATCTGTCAGAGAACTTGGTCAGTCAGGCAGCTACTGTAAAATCTGTTTTGCTTTCTCCTGGTTTCATCAACATGGAGTCAATATGATAAGTCTTGTGGGTGCTTTAACCAATACTGCACATCACTTATCATTAATATGTAATAATGGCGTGGTCTTGAAATAGATGAACATATCTCAACATACATTAGTTTATTTTACATTTTGTTTAATGAGAAGAAGAAGGAAAGGGTTACTCTTCACGTCTACTGAGAGATTCCATGTCCATAGATTATTCCAAAACCTCAAATGAGAAGAACTTTGGTAGGTAGTTATAATGGGAGGTGGGCCAAGCTTGGAGTTGTTCTTAATGCCCAGCGTAAATCTCACCCAATCATTTAACTGCAGACCACTTCTGGGCTTAAGAATTCATTATGTAATTCATGGACATTGACAGGTTTTCATACCTGATTCCTTGGAGAGCAGAGAACAAAGATACCTCTACACCTCAACAACTCACCTCATTAATACACTTGGTACACTTATGGTAACGTCTTTTATTTTTAATTGTTTATTTTTGCTAAATAATATGATAGTTTTTTGCTGGTAGTGTCTTGCTTTTCAGATTTGCAAGACAATGGGTGAATCAGTCCACCTAAAAAAGGCATGAATTGCAAGGTTTTTGCTGTGATACTGTACATGCCACTCCTGCCACTCACTGCTTTGAAATGATAAATACTAGCATCAGATTTTTTATACTCATTACTGGTCTCTGGGACAGGCTGTAAATCTGCTCATTCTGCCAACTAGAGTTAGAAATGGTTATACGAATAGACAATTTGAATGCACAAATTGCAAATGAAAACCACTTTCAACACAAAAACTCTTATTTCCAGTTAAATTGTCACCCAGCAAGAAATCAGACTGGTCATTTTCAGACAATATCCATCCCAGTCTTCTGATGATCCTCCAGTATGATACTCAGCTATGCTGATGTCACAAGAATTTGTAAAATTTGGGTCTCACTCTTCTCTTCCTTACCAATAAATCAGAACCGAACTATGCAAAGCTGCAACACACACACAACACCGAAGGAACTCAGCAGGTCAGGCAGCATCTTTGGAAAAGAATACTGCTCCCTCTTTGTGATCTCTGCTGCCTTTGACTCTTTGATTTCGGCATCTCTCACTTTCTTCTCAGTCCTGAAGAAGGGTCTCAGCCTGAAACATTGACTGCTTATTCTTTACTATAGGTATTGCCTGACCTGCTGTTCCTCCAGCATTTTGCTTTGTGTTGCTTTGGATTTCCAGCATCTGCAGATTTTCCTGTGTATACAAAGCTACAATCCTTGTCTTTAAGCTTGTAAATCAAGGCATCAACATCACAGCATGTTGGCAAGGAGACATGCATTGTAGGTGCGAATCGGGACACAGGTACATGTGCCAGTATGACTTTCGTTACATTGCTATTGCAATCTTTTCAGATTTATGCACAACATGGATAAACTGCCATCTGTGCCTGAATAATGAACCCATGTCTTGCCGGTATGAGGAGACATCTCTGAAAGATAATTACTGGCAGGTTAGGGTGTGGTCACATGCACCAAAGACACATGTTGCACTTCCTTTCCAATTTCCCTCACCTCCACGGAGACCCTTCATGCTGGTGCACTGATCCTACTCTAGACCAGCTCCTTTAAAGATATAACCCACTTCCCATGATTGCTAGCAATGAAGGTATGCTGATGGCGTAAAGAACCTGCAGCTCGCTATTTAATGCAGCAATCAGAATGAAAGCAGAATGAAAGGTTAGAGTTTCTTTTTCAGTTTGATAAACCTTGGGAGCACTGTGCAAATGTGCCTGCAGTGCAGATGATGTAACTTCCCACCTGCCCTCTCTACACACATTCTCAGTACTTTTCAAAAAGGTTAATTCTATGCCTCCAATTGCAGATTTTCAGAGCCTCCTTTTCCTTCTCCAGCATTTTGAAGTAACAGATTGCATTTTGAGTCTTTCTAAACCAGTAAGATATTTTCCTTCTTTCCTGTCACTTGCCATTAATCGACAGTTTCCCTTTAACTTGTAGGTAAATTTATTTGAAATTAGTCCTTTAGATTTGCTGGCTACACAATGTCAAAGATAGAAGGATGGCTTTGAATTGAAGCTATTTAACCATTTACTGAGTTGGCTAATTTAGTTTGATCAGTGTATTAAAAAAACTTGGATCTTTAATATTTTGAACTCTTTCAATCAACAGCAATGGGGAACCTCCAACACATTATGCCTGAACTATATAATTGTCTGTTGTAATTCATGACAATTTTAATGTAATAATGTGGTTCTGGTAACAAGGGAAAACCATCACTCATTGTGTTAGTTAAAAATGCGGTAGCAAGATTGCAAAAGCAGTTTGGTCTTGAATTATTTTTAACAGGAACAGCCTGACGGGAATCTGAGGTAGCAAAACTTGCCCAAAGTTTGAAGGGTAAATAAATATGAGTGTCTCTGGATACGAAAATCATCTTGGTCATTGTACAACTGAGCATCAGTCTGCAAAAGTCAGAATGTGATGAGTTACAAATTGTAAGATAGGGTATTGATCTTTAATACCAACAACCATTCATCTGATCTCTAGTTGTACCTTTTATGTCGGAGCATAATGCAATTTATCCGTGCGTTATTGAATGAGGAAAGGATAATAAATCATATTGAATCATTACAACATCTTAGACATGCCAGAGAAGAGAGCTGTTCCTGCTCACAGAATCAGATCATCACTCCACATAGTTTGAATTTTACATTGCATTTTGGACTGGGATTTATTTCCATCGTCTAGCTTTTGCAGCATTTTTATTTTAGTGAGTTATGTAATTCTTTCTAATTATAGAGGTGAAAGGGTTGAGGTTGTGTGATTTTAAGAGTGTTTATGGAAGCACATGAATCAAATACACACATTAGATCAGTTTAGATTAGATGAAGACCTTGGTGGACATTAAGATTGGAATTTGTCTTGTATGGTTCATGGAACTGGAGTTGGAATCAGTTTATTACTGTAACATGGACTGAGATAGAGTGAAAAGAGTATCTTGCATATTGCTTATACAGATCAGATCATTGTATAATACATTGAGAAAGTGCAAGGTAAAACAATAACAGAGCACAGAATAAAGTGTAACAGCTCCCAAGAAACTGCAGTGCAGGTAGACAATAAGGTCATAACAAGGTGAATTGTGAGGTCAAGAGTCAATGCTATCATACTAGGGAGCCAGTCAATAGTTTTATAACAGCAGAGTAGAAACTGTCCCTGAGCCTAGTGGTAGATGCTTCCAGGTATCTTCTGCCTGGTGGGAGAAAGGAGAAGAGTGAGTTGCTCGAATTTCCAGCATCAGCAGATTTTCCCTTGTTTGTGGAGTGAATGTCTAGGCTGGGTATGATTATGCTGGCTACTTTGCTCAGGAAGTGAGAAGTATAGACGGAGTCCATGGAGGAGAGGCTAGTGTCTGTGATGCGCTGAGCTCTGTCTACCACTCTCTGCAATTTTGTGGGTTCCTGAGCAAAGTGGTTTCCATACCAAGGTAAGATGTATCTGGATAGGATGCTTTCTGTGGTGCATCAGTAAAAGCTGGTAAGAGTCAAAAAGGGCATGCCAAATAACTTTAGCCTCTTCTGGAAATCAAGGCACTTGTGAACCTCCTTCACTGTGGTATCAATGTGGTTAGTCCGGGGAAGGCTATGGGTGGTGCTCACTTCCAGTAACTTGAAGCTCTCCACCCTCTGACCTCAGCACCGCTGATGTAAATAGGAGCATATGCACTGCACCCTTTCTGAAGTTAAAGGCTAGCTAGTTTGTTTTGTGGACATTGAGGGAAAGGTTGTTGTCATGACACCATGTAACCATATTCTCTATTTCCTTTCTATAATCTGACTCATCTTCATTTGAGATAATTTGGTGATATCATCTGCATACTTGTTGATGGAGTTAGAGCAGAATCTAGCCACCCAGCCGTGAGTATACGGTTAGTAGAGAGGGGAAGGGGGGAGGTAAGGATGCAGCTTTCTGTAGCACCAGTGTTGAGAATAATCATGGTGGACAATTTGCTGCCTCTCTTTACTGATTGCAGTCTGTTGATCAGGAAGTCAAGAATCCTATTGTAGGAGGAGATGGTCTCAGAGTATGGTGATGAAGTTGCTTGGAATTATCGTATCGAAGGCAGAACTGTAGTCAATAAACAATACCGTAGTTCCAAGCAAACACACCATGAAATCAAGGATTAAAGCTTCTGTTTCAAGTTGCCTTATATTTTAAAGAACAGTGATATTGAAAGCTATCTCCTAAGTCTGGTTGGCTATTATTTGAACTAATCTCAAAATAAGGGTTTCTATCCTATGCTTAATTTCTCAAGCATTTTGGTGCTGTCTTGCTATGGGGGCTTAGAGGGTCATAACATTTATTTTGTTCTGGAAGGTTCTTGGTAATGTAAATTAGATTTTGGAACCAAGTGATGCGATCTGCTGTGGCTATGTGCATATTGGCTATATGACTTGCAGGTGTTCAGAGCATGTAGTTGGTGACAATTTACTCCATTGCTGCAGCAGTAACAACCACGACTTGAAGTGAATTGAAAGGTTATCCATGTCTTCTTTGTCCAGTTTATATATGATTAAAGGTTGTGGATAGTCTAATCTGGGTGCTGCTTCCATTGGGTCGGAGATGGGGCCTTTGTTTCGAGGCATTTGCTTATGTATCAACAATTCCTCCATTGTTTCTCACAATTAAATGAGGAGCATCTTTGGTATTTCTGCCATGTTGGTTGGTTAGGCTAAACTGCAATCTTGGCCTGCCATCCATCCTGCATCAAAGTGGGTGTGATTTGTTTACATAGAAGTTTGAGCATTGTTTCTAATATCAGAGCAAAGATGCTTAGTAACACACAAAATGGTGGAGGAACTCAAGTCAGACAGCATCTATAGAAAAGAGTAAACTGTCACCTTTTTGGGCCAAGACCATTCATCAGGACTGGAAAGGTAGGGGCAAGGCGCCAGGATAAGAATGTAGGGGAAGGGGAAGGAAGACGAACTAGAAGGTGATAGGCAAGGCCAGGTAGATGGGAAAGGTAAAGGGCTGGAGAAGAATGTACGTGATAGGAGAGGAAAATGGACCAAGGGAGAAAGAGAGGAAGGAGGGGTACCAGGGAGAGGTGATAGGCAGGTGAGGAAAGGTTGAAGGTCAGTGTGGGGAATAGAGCAAGATGGAAGGGGGAGGGGAAATTTTTTAACTAGGTGAAATTGATATTCATGCAATTAAGTTGGAGACTACCCAGATGGAATGTAAGGTTTTGCTCCTCCACTCTGAGGGTGGATACATCTTGGCACAAGAGGAGGCCATAGACCGACATGTCAGAATGGGAAAGAGAACTGGAATTAAAATTTTTGGTTACAGAGAGTTTCCGCTTTTGGCGGACAGAGTAAAGGAGCTCAACAAAGTGGCCCCCCCGATTTATGACTGTCTCAGCAATGGAGGCTGTATCAGGAGCACCGGACACAATCGATGACCCCTGCAGATTCGTAGGTGAAGTGTTGCCTCACCTGGAAGGACTGTTTAGGATCCTGAATGGAGGTGAGGGAGGAGTTGAATGGGTAGGTGTAGCACTTAGGTCGTTTGCAGGGATAAGTGCTGGGAGGGATTAATGGACAAGATGATCATGGAAGGAGTGATCCCTATGGAGAGCTGCTGGAGGCTTGGAGGGGGGAAGAGGTAAAGATATGCTTGGCGGTAGGATTCCTTTGGAGATGATGGAAGTTGCAGAGGCTCATGGGGCAGTAAGTAAGAAGAAGACGAACTCTATCACTGTTAAGGTGGCGGGAAGATGGAGTGAGCGCAGATGTTCAGGAAATGGGGGAGATGCCGGTGAGGGCGACATCAATAGTGGAGGAAGGGAAATCCTGTTCTTTCAAGAAGGAGGACATCTCTGATGTCCTGCAAGGGAAAGCTGCATCCTGGGAACAGATGCAGTGGAGAAGAAGGAACTGAAGAAAGGGAATAGCATTTTGACAGGAGACTGGTGGGAAGAGGTGCAGTCAATATAACTGTTGAATTGGTAGGCTTATAAAAGATGTCAGTTGACAGCTTGTCTCCAGAGAAAGATAAAGACAGGTTGAGAAAGGGGGTGGAGGTGGGAGGGGTCAGAATTGGACCAAGTGAATTTAAGGGCAGGGAGGAAGTTAGAGGCAAAGTTGCTGAGCTCAGCATGGGTGCATGAAGCAGCACTAATGCTGTTGTCAAAGTAGTAGAGGGAAAATTGTGGAGAAGTACCATGGAAAGCTAGGAACATGGTCTGTTCTAGAAAGCAATGAAAGAGGCAGGCATAACCAGGGCCCATGTGCATGTACATGGCTACCCCTCAAGTCTGAAGAAAGTGGGAGGAGCCAAAGGAAAAGTTGATGAGAGTGAGGACCAGTTCTGCCAGATGGAGGAAGATGCCAGTTCTGATGCTCAGTGTTCATGACTCAAGACTTTTTCATTGTCATACCGCAGTATAGGAGAATGAAATGATTGTTACTCCAGATCAGGTGCAGCATAAAAAAATCACAGTAAGCATGAAAAATGCTACATATAAAAAATCACAGTACACTGTAGATATAAATATAAAACACAATATGACAAGTAACTGTTATGTAGATGAGCAAGATTTTTGATCGTGCATTTCAGGTGATTCGTGTAAACATTTGAGAAAATTTGTTGAAGTTTACATCATTTCCTTCATCTTCAAGAAACATTGAAGATTTGGAAATAATCTAGCTAATCTTCTTGGTACATGTATCAATCACTCAAGAGACCAATTTTCATTTTCTGATGGATCGATTAATTGTTATGGTGAATTGCTGTTGATAACGGTTTGGATGGATTGGGAAGATAAATTGTAGAAGCAAACCATTGCTGTGAATCTTTAAGAACTTTGTTCAGTGAACTATTGGCTAACTCATTAACTTACGTAAATTTGACTGACAGAGTGATGGGAATGACATTGTGAGAGTTTTATGTGGCTAAGCCCAATCCGTATAGATTTCCTACTTTATGTAAACCAGTCTGACTGATCTCTGGAGTGAACTTAGAAACTGGTTGAACCCCGAATGGTGTTTGTTAGGATTGGACATTCCCTGCAACTTTAAAGGCCAACTATATTTCCATAGCATATCCAAGATGGGAAGAAGTTTGATTAAAACACCATCAACCTTCTTGGGGAATTAGGTGCCTTCTTTTATGGAAGTTGTGAGCAATAAGTTCTGTTTGCAGCATCTATGCTCAGACTTGAGATCTGCTTCATTGCCAGAGAGGGCTTCTTCTGTGATGGGGTTGGGTGGGATAAGGTGGTCACTTTGATGAGAGAGGTTGCTGCCAACACACATACTCCTTTGGGAGAAGAGGACACACTAACAGAAATAACAACATGGCTGCATCTGCTTATGATGGATAACTGCAGACTCACCTGCTAATTAAAATTCATATAGCCAATCTATATTTACTTGCTTTATTTGACCTCATCTTGAATCATGCACTAAATTTCAGAAGACAGCTGATAGCTTGTGCAAGAGGTTCAGCTGATCCTCTTGATGCAATCCCTTCATACTGGGTGATTTGGATGAGGGGTCAAGCACATTTATATTCTGTTGCCAAGACAACGGGAAGTGGGCTGTCACCTTATTCTCCCCATTAACTGAGCTGCAGTGGATAATAGAAAATTTAGTCAACAGGCTGAAAAGGCTACATGTTGCATCCCTAGTTCAAGATAGACTTTGATCTTGCCTGGTTTCCATTCCTTTGGCAATCTTCTGCCTTGGAGGACCAGGGTGAAAAACCTGGTGAGCTAATGTCATTTTCTCATCCTGAAGATATAGATTAAGTCCCATCTGATCCAATGGTTTCTTGTTGTCTGTGATGGCGAGTACTTTGTGTGTTTCCCTCCACTACATCTTGGGAAGGAAGGTATGATGGGAGAGGGCCATCATACAGCCTGTGATAGGATTTTCCTCATCTCCATTCACTGCTTTTTGAATTTGGCAGCTTAGAAGCCAAGATCCTGAAGCCAGTGCTGAACATGGACTTTGTACAGTTTCTTTCCATTAATATGGGTGAGTCAGAAGATGAGTTGAAAGGAGAAACTGTATATTAAAAGAGAATTTCAGACAGAAGGATGTTTAAAGGAAAGACCTGGGAGGACAAACATTCAGAAGGAATGTGTGAGCAGAATGAGAAATGGAAGTATACCTTGCAAAATAATAGCAGACCCTAAGAAGGAGAAGTCTGAGAAGATGAATAGCATAATGCAACTCCATATCTGGGATCATTGGGAAGAAGGTGACTCTCTGTTTAAAGACTCGGAGAGACTTACAAACCTATAATATCATCTGTAACCTATTAGGTCTGAAAATAGGGTATACATTATAAACCGTGTATGTTGTGAGATGTTGATAAAGGATAGAGCTAGCTGTTTAAAAAACAAAAAAGCTGACCGTTCAACAAAAAGCTAATGAATGGGAAACAGTACAGGAAACAAGGAACAGAAAAAAGGAAAACTGTTGAGAGTGAATGAATGTGACTAAACATGGTGACAGAGAAAATAGAATGCAGGAGTAAATTCATGCTAACTTTAAGGTTCTCACTTTCAGCATCTTAAAACATTTATAAAATGCCTTGTCATTCTTTTCTGTGTAAACTCTACGCTGAACTTGATGGGTATAAGTAGGGAAAGCTCCTTTAGTCACTGTGAAGTAATAGCAGGTACCTTCAAAATCACAAGTAAATTTCTTTGTTAAGTTCATTATTCATTGGCATTGTAATCAAATTTGATCTTGAACTTTTAAAGCAGCCAAACAATACATTGATCAAATAGCAAAATTTTAATTAGCCTTGTAAAGGATGAGAAAAAGTGAAGAAGTTTGATGAAGAATTGTTTAATTCAGTGCCCTGGCAGCTAAAGGCACACCCTCAAATGGTGGAGACACTGAAAAAAAGGCTAAAATTAAGAAGCACGCAACTCTCAGCAATTTACAAAGTCAGGAAAGATTTAGAATAGGAACTTGAAAGTGATAAAGATAAAAGTACTATAGATCAACAAATTCGGAGGTAGTGAGCAAATGGGCTTCTAAAAAATAATGTGGATAGTCACAAGTGAGTAGTTGGATTAGTAAATCTTATAGACAACATGCCCCCTGTGGTGAACTACATATACCTGTCTGGACTCGCCCCCCCGCTGACTGCTCCTGTGGCTCCTCCCACTGACCGTGGCTCCTCCCACAGACCCCGGTATAAAGGTGATTGGAGCCGGAGCCCTGCCCTCAGTCTCCAGGATGTAGTATGGTGGTCAATTGCTGCTTGTTCTTTCTTCCAGCCAATAAAAGCCTATATCTCGTCTCACGTCTCAGAGAGTTATTGATGGTGCATCACACCCTAGAGAACTGTAATCACCAATTTTCAAAATACCTCTGGATTCCCAGAGTTTATTATGAATGACACGACTACCCAAGTATGATCCTTCTGTGCTTTCTCCATAACGTGATAAGTTTCCATACAGCTGAAACAATGACTGTTGAGAAAATGTAAAGGAGAACCTCTGCAGAGGATAGGAAGTGATTTACTGGTAGAAACAGGGAAGAGAACAGAAAAAAGAACATAACGAGGAGTTCTTAACAATAAAATCTATAAGCAATATCTCAGAGATAAGGTATGCAAAGGCAACTTCTGATTAAATGGGCACTGGGGCTATCAAAATGGCATTAGAGTTAACACCAGGATTCTTTCACAGTAGATAGATGTGGGGAAGGATGCAGAGGAAATTGAATTCCAGACGGAACCAGCAATGGAATGAAATGTTGGCAAGTGTAAATATGGTGGCTCAGGGATATGTAAGAGTTGGGGCTCAGGTGTATTTAAGAGTTGGATCCCACCAGAAAATAACAGGCTGGTTTAGTAGAGGTTCTGAATCCATAGGAAGCTGTGGTGATATTGGTTAAGGCTTCAAGTGAACGTATTACTCCATAAGAGCCCTTCAGCAGAGAGGGCCTGAGATTCATGCCAGTTGTGTGCACTCTCAGTACTGTCCTAAACAGTCAGCTTCAGTGCTAGAGTAAGGGTTGAAGTTTCATTTCGGGTGTGAGATGCTATCAATAGAGCCAATTGGCTTTGCACAATATGTATGCATTTTGACGTTCCCAGCTGAGAGCCAGAAGGACTCGAAACAAATTCCCTTGACTTTCTGAGTGAGGTACCTGTGATTTTCTGGTCTCAATGCTAGTAATTATAACCGTGCCTGGCAAACACGTTCAGAAAATAGGAATTACAAATCAGGATTTAGGAAATGCTACCTGAAATGGCAAAAAAAAAGCTTTGTGAGGAAAATACATGAATAATTAGCAAGGGCCTCACATGAATATGATTCCTGTGGCCTTCATCCTGCGTTTACCCTCTTCAAAAAATTCCAGAAGACTTTCTCATCAAACACTTGCTTCTCCACAAATACATACAGTATGATGTATGTGTTAAGTTTAGCTTCAGAGTAAATAATTCCAGATTGTACACCACTAGTGTTAATGATGGGAAAAAAAATCCTGCTTAATAAACTCTTTGATTAATAGAAATAGTTTCAAATATTCAATAAAATCGCCTTAGACTACATTGCAACATTGTGACAGATTTTTTAGCAGTTTTTTGACAGTCTGAGTGACTGTGCACATAGGTTTCTCCAATTCTCTACAGGGATCTGTGTCTGTAGGCCTTCTGAAGAGGTAGGTAGGTATTTTATTGCTTTAGTGACCTTGCTTGCCTGCTGCTGGCAGTGTCCTGTTACTTGAGTAGCATTTGCCTATTTGTACAGAGTGACCTGCTTTGGAAGCCCAGCTTGTTAATTGTCCTTTTGATTTATACACTGGACCAATAGCTACTCACGTTACTGTCTACATCAGGGATCAAAGATGTGTCAATTTAGAAGCCCAATCAAAGTTGACATACTAATTGAAGCTTTGCAGTGAATTTCTGTGTCACACTATAGAGCCTGAATTTGAATTTCTGCTGCATTCCTTAAATACTCCATCACTGCCTGCCTTTCATTATAATTCTTTGTTTCATATTCATGCACAATTACTCATTTATTTTTAACTTCAGGTGGATCAAACTTGGATCAGGAGAGTAAGAGGACTGCCCATTTCAAGTCGTCATGGCAACAGAATATAAATGTGTTCAACTCCTCAACCAGACCACCCTGTGTAGAGGAATTGCATCAAGAGGCCCAGCTGAACCTTCAGTCTTTGCTCCAAGGTACAAGCAGACTTCCGAAATTTAACATTTTATGATTTGTGTTTCATAAGGTCAGATAAAATGTGGTAAATATAAATTGATTGTGTGAATTTTAATTGACAGAAGTGAGTGTGTCGTTCTCTATCATTAGCTACAGCAGCCATTTCTTTATTATTTTTGTTACTGTCTTCCTCTCCTAAAGGTTCATGTGTGTTGGAAGCAAACTCCCTCACCTCATCCAAGTGGCCACTCTTAACTTCTAAGATTAAGCAGTGAGTTAGATAGTGAGAAGCATCATAGCCAGGTCTGGTCACACAACAACCAGGCATTTTCTGGAATTTTTTTTTAATAACTAAGGCACCTTAACTAGATCAGATCATCTACAGACTGTTGGAGGCTGGAAATCAAATCTGGGCCTTCATTTCTGGATAACTGCATACTAAACTCCACACTGTCTTTACTTGCGACATTGCTAAGAATTCAAATGATGTTTACGTAGGCTTTACTAAAATGTTTATTCATTCTGTATAGTTGTTTGCATTTGAGGATTGTTTACCCTTCCAAAGTAAATACATCAGTGATTTCATGTTTTGGTATCTCATGATCTTTGACCTAAACCCATCATAACATTGTGTTCATCCAAAATTCTGCCACCCATATCCTAACTAAAGTCAACACGTGTTCATCTACCCCATTTGAGCTTGTTGCTTACATTGGCTGACAATGTTGCGAACTATCAATTTAAATTCTACTCTTCAAATCACTCCATGGCCTCAATTGTCCTTATCCTTGTAAGAGACATAGATAAAGAAGATAACCAGCATCTTTTTTCCCAGCATCGAAATATCCAATACTGGAGGGCTCTCATTTCTGGTGAGAAGGGGAAACTTCAAAGGAAATGTTCAGGCAGGTTTGTTTTTATACAGAGTGTTAGGTGCCCGGAGCCATCCAAGATCCTTCTAATTCTCCGATTTCGACCTTTTACACCTCTTTGAGATACATCGTGCCGTTCGTCCTCCAGTGGTAGCTGTGCCTTTAGCTATTGATGCTTTTAAGTTCTGAGATTCCTTCCAAGACTTTCTGCCTCCATCCATCTCTGCCAATCTTTAAGTCACTTCTTAAAGCCTACTCCTTCCACCAAGCTCTTGGTTGCTTGTAGTAATGGGTTAGGAACTGTTCCTCAGTACATGCACCAAATATGAAGTGTAGAAGAATAGAATAGTCATAAGATTGCACCTTTCTTAATTCAGCGTTTAAATTTCAGAAACAAACTACAACGTACATATCGTACCACATCATTCATTTAGGCCTTGCGAACAAAGATGAATTTCCATCCTAATTATCTGCCGTGCGGCTTGGTGGCAAACCTTGCCAGGTGGTAATGCTTTGTAACATTTTTACTGTGTCAAAGGCTAAGTAGGAATTGAACTTTTTTTTTTCAAATTGTGACTACTTCCCCTGGTTGCTAAGCACTGGTCCCAGTTAAGTGGAATGAACACATGAGCTCATGGGACTGGCAGAGTATCAACATCCTGGCTTACCATGAACAATTTTTCAGGTCCATGTCTGACTTGAGAAAACTGGGGGAAAAAAAATGAAGGTCAGTGGCAAAACTATTCTTGCCTAGAAAATCGGTCAACCAAACAAATGTGTCAGGTAGCTATTGCATCAGGATACAAACAACTGTTTCAGATGAGGTTCCCTCTGCTGTAAAACTTCATTTGGTTCCTTGGACGTATGGTTTTCTACCATGGAAAATATGCCACACAGGACTGAAACTGGTTCTCACAGTTCAGGCGAAGAAAGGGTAGATGATCCTAGGACAAAGGTTGGGCCATTGAAGAAGGTAAGTGGTTAGGGATTAAAAGAATCTTCTTCAATGATCAAGGTTATGTATCACAGGGGACACGTTACAGATGGTTAAAGAAGATGAGTGGCAAGTGGCCGGAATCAGAATTAGAATCAAATTTATTATTATTGATACGTGCCATGAAATTTGTTGTTTTGCAACAGCAGTACAGCACAAAATGTAAAAATTACTATAAGTTACAAAAATTAATAAATAATGCAAAAGGCAAATTACAGGGAAGTGTTCATGGGCTGATGGAACAATCAAAAATATGATGGTGGATGTAAAGTAGCTGTTCCCCAAACATTGAGTGTGGATCTTGAGGCTTCTATACTTCTTTAGTGATGGTAGTAATGTGAAGAGGGCGTATCCAAGACGGTGAGGGTCTTTAATGATGGATGCTGCCTTCTTTAGGCACTGTGTCTTCTTGATGGGGAGAGTTGTGCAAGAGGGGTGGTGTGCAGATCAAGGCCTTCTCTTGAGAATTTGGGTGTACAGGGCTGAGTTAGGTGAAATTTAGAGCAGGTGTTAAAGATGAGTTGAGGTACAAAGCTAAAGGGAAAGTACAAATAAAATCTGGTTATTGAGAAGGGGGAGGTGAGGTGAGGAGTAGTAAGACATTAGTTACAAGGCATTTTCACTGCGTGTTTTGACATAAATTACGTGACAGAGTCCAAATGTTCACCAAGCAGATATCCAGATAGAGCCGCTCAATACTGAGTGACAAATTACTTTAAACAATGTTATTGTTAGCACACTTTAAACAGAGGCCTTAATCCATCGCAAATAAACACATTAAAATCTCTGTTAAAGTTGCAGGGAGAGGAATCTGACAGGCATGCTAAGCATTCAAGGAAATTTTTCATTAAACCTGATTTCTACACTCATAGATGTAACTGGTGTATCAATCTAATTAAAAGCCACTAGATTAGAATTATAGTTGTCAGCAAGTTCAGCTGTGGTAAATCTTGTGTTCTGAGGTCTGTGCTCCTCTAAGTCAGAAAAATGGATAAACTTGAGCTGCACACACAAAGTGCCGGAGCAACTCAGCAAGCAAGGCAGCCTGGAAGTGAAATGAGAGTAAGTGATCCCAAACTATTGAAGAGGGTAGGTCTAAGGGAGAAGGGTGTTTCATTAGGAGCAGGTGCAGGATAGTTTTAGGGCATAAATACCCAAGCACGGGATCTGGATATTAGTAATGGCACAGAAGTGGTCAAGAATAGAGTCAGATGATCCTAGGACTTTTGGTAGGTGTGAGGTTAGGGCTGTCTGGATGTTACAAAGGTTGGATGCAGCATGTGAATGGATTTAAACATTTAATGGAATTTTAAGATTAAAAAATTTGGAATAGGAATTAATATAAAGTTACAAGGTCTGGAGGGTTGACACAGATCTTGTATGGAGGGACTTTATAGATTTTAGAGATTGCTGGATTGGAGCCTAGCTGGAGAGAAAACTGGGAAAAGCAATTGTAGATAAGAAAAAGAAGTTGATGAAACATTCAGAAATTAATGGCTGACATAAGTGCAGAGCTGAGTGATGGAGAGAAATTGCATTCAGAAGCTCAGTTTAGTTTGATAGTGATTGGATTCCAAGGATACAAACATTGTGGTTTTAGCTGAAAGTGGGAGAGGAGAGGAGTCAGTTATAAGAATCTGAACAGGAGTGTAGCAACTCAAAATTACCAGAAAACAGAAACAGGCAGGACCTTTGCAAAGTTGAGTTCATGGAATACTTGGGATCCACGCAGTGTAAATGTGTGTATATGTGTGCTTTCCTATAACTCTTGAAAGCAGTTTCCACCAAGGTTAAGCAATAGGATGGACAATGGAACTGGGGGTAAAAAGGTTTGTTCTGAAATTTTGTTAAATTTTACTATATGAATATCTCATTCATAATGCTTCATTTGCAGTTTTTGGATATATTCTTCAGGAAACTTTGGTTTGACGTGAATATGCCACCACTGGGGTGACATAGAACCACAATATTACAGACATTTGGTTGAGAGAAGGCCAGAACTGGCAGCTCAATGTTTCAGTATTTAGATATTATAGACACAATAGATAGGGAGATAAAGGGGAAGATATACAGAAGCAGGTTATGGAAAGATTCAGATTCAGATTCAGTTTATTGTCATTTAGAAAACAAATGCAATGCAGTTAAAAAATGAGACAATGTTCCCCCAGAATGATATCACAAAAGCATACGACAAAACAGACTACACCAGAAAATCCACGTAATGTTTGGCAATCCCCAATCCAGAGTCCGGAGAGGCTGCTGCGTATTAATATCGCGCTACCGTCTAGTGCATTCCCCGGAACGAAGCTCCAAATCCACCAGACAAAAACAAGACCAAAAACTAAAGCTACAAGACCTGCACAAAACCACATAATTACAACTTATAGTTACAACAGTGCAAACAATAGCATAATTGATAAAAAACAGACTATGGGAACAGTAAAAATAGTCCAAGATGTTAAAGAACTGTAAGTTCAAAAGAAATCACCACAGTTCCACAAGTCCCCAGGGTCCCGAAAGACTCGCCATCCCACGCTGGCGGCAGAAGGGAATACCCCCGCTATGGACTTCCAAGGCGCCGCCTGACTCAGCCTCGCAGATGCAGCACACAACGAAAGTGACCTGAGTCTGTCGAAAGGACTCCGAGCCGACGACCATCCCCTCCGGCACAGCTTCTCCGAGCACCACGCTCTGCTGAGTGTATTAAGATGGCCCCACCAACGGCCATCGGCAACGCGACCCCGAGGATTGGGGGCCTTTTCTTCTCAGCAGAGTCCCAGACCTCACAGCAGCAGCAGCAACAAAGAAGGTCTTCCTGGAATTTCCCGATGTTCCTCCGTGCTCCCATGTCCGTTTTCAATCGATTATGATTGCGCACGGCACCCCACTTCACAAATAACAGATAATCAGTTCCGGAGTGGCCGCTGCAAGCTGCGTCGCGCCGCCATCTTGAATGATCAATTAGATGTAGTTGCAGTGGGCGAACTTAATTTTGCTAATATTGACTGGGACTCCCGGAGCGCCAGAGGTTTAAATGGGGCAAAAATTGTTTAGGTGCATCCAGGTGGGTTCCTTTACGCAGCATATAGACAATCCAGCTAGGAAAGGGGACATTTTAGAAGTCATTTTGGAAGCTTGGCCAGGTGATCAGAGTTACAGTGGAAGACCATTTGGGAACAGTGATCTAAACTCCGCAAGTTCACAGATAGTTATGGATAAGAATAAGATTGGACCTCAGGGGATAGTGATAAATTGGGGAAAGGTTTACTATAGCACTGTTAGGCAGCTGTTATTGGGTGAATCCATATCTGACATATGGGAGTTACTTTAAGGTTAACTGGTTAGAATTTCTGACCACCATATACTTGTGAGAAAAAAAGACATGGATGGCAAGGTTCAGGAATCTTAGATGATAAATGCTGTAAATGTAGTCAGAAAGCAAAAGGAAGCATATACAAGGCTTAGGAAAGTGAAATGGGACTGAGCCCTAGAGGAACGTAAGTGAAGCAGAAGAGAACCTAAACAGGCATTCAGGAGGTCTAATGGGGCAATGAAATGTCTTTGGCAAGTAGGACTAAAGAAGATCATAAGGCATTTTGTGTATATATTAAAAACAAGAGGGTACTGAGGGACCACTCAAGGTAAAGGAAAGAGTTCATGCCTGGCATCCAGAGGAAGAAATGGGCAAGGTACTAAACAATTAGTTTGCATTGGTATTCACAGAGGAGGAAAACTTGGACAATACTGAGATTAAAGGGTGGGGTGGTAAACTGATATTCTAGGGTATCCTTGTATCAAGGAGGAGGTGGTACTGGGTCTCTCAAAGAGCAATAAGATGGTATAACCCCAGAACCTGATGGGAACTATCCCAGGTTATTGAGAAAGGCAAGAGAGGAGATTGCTGACGCTTTCACAGAGATTCTTTTATACTCTTTAGCCATTGGTGAGGACACATAGGGCTAGTAAAGAGCTAATGAAGTTCCTCTGATTTGTTCCAAAGCTGAGTTTTTCAAGGAAGTGATGAAGGTGGTAGAACTGTGGGTGTTGTCTATATGGACTTCTGTAAGGCATTCGACACAGTCATCATGGCAGCTCATCCAGAAAATTACGATGCATGGGATCCATGACAGTGTGGATTTCAGAATAGACTTGCCTATAGAAAACAGAGGACAGTAGTTAATAAATCTTATTAAAACAGAGGATAGTAATCAATGGACCTTATTCTGACTGGAGGTCCATGACTCGTGGTGTTCTGTAGAGATCTGTGCTGGGACCTCTGCTGTTTGTGTTACAGTTGGATATATGTAGATCAGTTGCAGATATGGGCAGAGAAATGGCAGATGGAGTTTAACCCAGTCAAGTGTGAGGTGTTGCATTAGGGAAATCAAATATTATGTGAAAGAGTATAGTTAATGGAAGGTCTCTTTACGTTGTTGCTAGACAGGGATCTTGGGTTCCAAGTCCATTTCTCTCTGAAAGTTGCTACACAAGTTGATAGGGTAATAAAGAAAGTGCATGACATGCTTGCCCTTATCTGTCGGGGATTAAGTTCAAGAGTCAGGAAGTTATGTTGCAGCTTTATAAAACTCTGGTTAGGCTGCATGTGGGGAACCGCATTCATATTTGTTGCTACATTATAGGAAGAGTGTAAAGGGTTTGGAAAGGGTGCAAATGAGGTTTACCAGGATTCCTCCTGGAATAGAGGCCTTATGCTATGAGAAGAGGCGGGCAGGCTTCAGTTCCTTTTTCTGAAATGCTAGGGGCTAAAGAGCGACCTGATAGAAGTTTAAAGGATGTTGAGAGTCAAGGCATAGATAGAGATCTGGTATCTTTTATTCCTAGGGTCAAAATGTCTGATACTAGAAGACTTGCATTTAAGGTGAGGAAGGGAAAGTTCAAAGGAAATGTGCAGACAGATTGTTTTACACAGAGTGGGTGAATGCCTGGAATGAGATGCCTGGGGAAGTACTGGAGGCAAATATGACAGAGGTTATTAGATGTGCACATGAATATTACAGGAAATAGAGGAATATAGAGTTTGTGCAGGCAGAAAGGATTAATTTAATTAGGTGTTACTAGTGTGACACAACATGAGATTCAGTCGCTTGGCATTCAAGTTGAGGTGGTAAATTGGCTTTGTGGGGGAAATGAGAGAGTGGTCGTAGATGGCTGCCTCTCTGATTGGAGATCTGTAACTAGTGGTGTACTGTAGGCATCATACTGGGTCCATTGTTGTTTTTCATCTATATCAATGATCTGGATGATAATGTGGTTAACTGGATCAACAAATTTGCGGATTACACCAAGATTGGGGTGTAGTGGAGAGCGAGGTAAGCTCTCGTAGCTTGCAGAGGGATCTGCATCAGCTGGAATAATGGGCTGCAAAATAGGAATTAAAATTTATGCAGACAAGTGCAAGATATTGCACTTTGGTAGGACCGACCAGGGTAGGGCACTGAGGAGTGTGGTAGAACAGAGGCACCTGGGAATACAGGTCCATAAGTAATTGAAAATGGCATCACAGGTAGATAGGGTTGCAAAGAAAGCTTTTGGCACATTGGCCTTCATAAATCAAAGTACTGAGTACTGGAGATGGGCTGTTATCTTGAAATTGTATAAGACATTGGTGAGGCCTAATTTGGAGTATTATGTGCAATTTTGGGCACCTACCTACAGGAAAGATGTAAATAAGGTTGAAAGTGAACAGAAAAAATTTAGAAAGATGTTGCTGAGACAGAAGGACCTGATTTATAAGGAAAGATTGAATAGTTTTGGAGTTTATTCCTTGAAACGTAGAAGATTGAGAGGAGATTTGATATACAAAATTATGAAGGGTATAGATAGGATAAATGCAAGCAGGCTTTTTCCACTGAGGTTGTGTGGGACTACAACCAGAGGTCATGGGTTAAAGGTGAAAAGTTTACAGCAAACATGAGGGGAAACTTCAGTCAGAGGATGGTAAGAGTGTGGAATGAGCTGCCAGCCGAAGTGGTATCTGTGAGCTTGATTTCAAAGCTTTGCAAGGTTTGGATAGGTACATGGATAGTAGGGGTATGGAGGGATATGGCCCAGTGTAGGTTGATGGGAGTAGGCAGTTTAAATGGTTTCAGCATGGACTAGATGGGCTGAAGGGCCTGTCTCTGTGCATTACTATTCTATGTTCTATGATGTTTGCAGTTCAACATCACAGAGGCAGAAAAGAGGTTTGAAACAGGTGGGAATAAGGAAGCTTCATCTGAAAGCTAACCCCAGAATTTCAAATAATATCAAAAAGACCTGTGCAAATAAGGATAAATCCCTGAGGCATTCCACAGTTATCAATAATGGATAAGAAGAGAAATTGTTTGCTGCAAGTTTGGTTTTTGTATCTGATATCCAGGAGGAAATGAAATTAGACCTTTTAGACTGGATGCTGGAGCAGATATTTTGGACGATATCCATATAGCTGAGCCAGTGAAAGGCTATAAAGAATGAAAACAAATGGTCAGAGCCAGACACAATGTGCTGGAGGAACTCAGCAGATCAGGCAGCACCCATGGAAATGAATAAACAGCCGACGTTTTCGGCTGAGACCCTTCTTCAGGCTGGAAAGGAAGGAGGAAGGCACTAGAATAAGCCGGGAGAACGGAAGGAGGATTAGCTGCAAGGTGATAAGTAAAGCCAGGTTTTGGTGGGAAAGGTAAAGGGCTGGAATAGAAGGAATATGATAGGAAAAGAGGGTGGATCATAGGAGACAGGGAAGAAGGAGGGGCACAAGGAGGAGGTGATATGCAGGTGAGAAGAGGGAAGAGGCCAGGAACGGGGATAGAAAAAAACAGATGAGGAAGGAAAATATTACTGGAAGGAGAAATCAGTGGTCATGCCATTGAGGCTACCGAGATGGAATATAAGGTGTTGCTCCTGCACCCTAAGTGTGGCCTCATTGTGGCAAAAGAGGAGGCTATGGACTGATATTTTGGAACCAGAATGGGTATAGGAATTAATATGGTTGTCCACCTGGAAACTCCACTTTTGGCAGACAGAACAGAGGTGCTCAACAAAGCAGTTCCCCATTTTATATTGAGTCTCTCCTATGTAGAGGAGGTTACATGTGAGTACAAGATAAAATAGACAACCCCAACAGGTTCGCAGGTGAAATGTTGTCTCATCTGGAAGGTCTGCTTGGGACCCAGATGGAGGTAAGAGAGGAGCTGAACGGGCAGAGCTACCATTTCTATCACTTACAGGGATATGTGGTAGGAGGGAGATTAGTGGGGAGGGACAATTGAACAAGGGAATCATAAAGGAAACAATTTCTGCAGCGTGCAGGAGGGAGGTAAGGATGTGTGTGGTGGTAGGATTCCGTTGAGTATTAAGTATTGGATGCCGAGGTTCATTGGCGGTAGGTGAGCCCTAAGGGAACTCTATCCCTGTTAGAGTGGCGGGAAGATGGGGTGAGCGCTGATCTCCTGAAAATGGAGGAGATACGGGTAAGGGTATCAATGGTGGAGGAAGTGAAACCCCATTCTTTGAAGAAGGAGGACATCTCTGATATCCTGGAAAGGAATACCTCATCTTGTGAACAGATGCAGCAGAAATGAAGGAACTGAGAAAAGGGAATAACATTCTTACGGTACATCGGGTGGGAAGAGGAACAGTTAAGATAGCCGTTGGTAGATAGTTTGTCAACAGAGATGGAGAAAAAGAGATCGAGAAAGAGGGAGACAGGTGTCAGAAATGGATGAAGTGAATTTAAGGGCAAAGTGGAAATTGTAGGCGAAGTTGATGAAATTGACAAGCCCAGCATGGGTGCATGAAGCAGCACTAATGCAGTCATCAATGTAGCGCAGGAAGACTTGGGGAGGATTACCGGGGAAGGTTTGGAACATGGTCTGTTCTACACCACCAACAGAAAGACAGGCATAGCAGGTGCTCATGGTGACCCCTTGACTTTGGAGAAAGTGTGAGGAGCTGAAGGAGAAACTCTTCAGGTTGATGACCAAGGTGAGGAGGGTGGTAGCGGAAGAGAACTGATTGGGTCGTTTGTTGAGAAAAAGGTGGAGAGCTTTAAAGCTTTTTTTAAGATGTGGGATAGAGTTGCATAGGGACTAGACGTTCATGCTGAGCATGAGGTGGTCAGGGCCAGGGAAGTGGAAGTTGTTGAGGAGACTGAGAGCATCTGAAGAGTTGTGGACGTAGGTGGGAAGGGTCTGAAGCAAGGGGATAGAATGAACATGAGGCATGTGGACATGAGTTCAGCGGGGCAGGAGTAGACAGAGACAGTGGGCCTACCTGGACAGTCAGGTTTGTAACCACCCACCCAGCTGCACCTAATACCCTTTTGCTAATCCGCCTTGTCCTCCTCCCACCTTTTCATTCTATTGTCTTCCTCCTTTTCCAATCCTGAAGAAGGCTCTCAGCCTGTTTATTCATTTGCCCGAACTGCTGAGTTCCTCCAGTATGTTGTGCGTGTTGCTTTGGATTTCCAGCATCTTGTATTTATAATAGTAGGCAGGGTCATGCTACATATCCAGTGTCATAGTTTACTGTCGGTGCCAGTTTTGATTGCTTTTCAATAGGCCACAAATAAGTCAAAGTTAATACATTATCGAGTACGTGTATGTACACCACCATATCTTAAGTTTTTAAAAATTTTTATTATTTATTTATTGAATTTTAGGGATTACAAAGAATAAATGTGATAATGAAATAGTAAGAAAAATAATATTAACCCTCCCCCTCCCCTTAACCCTCCCCCCGAACCCTTATCTAAAGAAAGAGAGAAAAAAAAGAAAAGAGAAGAAAGATTGCCTGGATATCGGAGGATCCCCACATGCTCCATGGTGTTCAAAATAATTTTGATATTTATTTTCACTTTCCCCAATTACTATAATTTTATCTTCAAAGGACCTATGTATCTAATCCTATCTTTTGTAAGTATGGTGACCAAATTTTCAAAAATATATCATATTCATTTCTTAAATTATACGTAATTTTTTCAAGTGGAATACAACTATGTATTTCATTATTCCAACGATCCATAGTTAAATTTAAATCAGATTTCCAAGTAACTGCGATAACTTTTTTGGCTACTGCCAAAGCAATTTTTATAAATTTTTCCTGATACTTATTCAATTTAAATTTCATTATTGTCTATCTTAAGTTTCTTGTAGGCATTTACAGGAAATCAAGAAATACAATGGTATTTACAAAGTATAAAACTATACAGAAACAATGATGAAAAATTAATGTGCAAAAGAAGACAGTTGTGCACATAGATAGCTAGCTTGATAAATAAACAAATCTGATATTGAGCTGTAAAGTCCTCGAAAGTGAGCTTGTAGGCTATGGAATCAGTTCAGAGTTGAGGGGAGTGAAGTTATCGACGCTGGTTCATGTGCCTAATGGTTGTACGGTAATAACTGTACCTGGATCTGGTGGCGTACCCGAGGTTCCTCAACCGCCAGCCTGATGGTAGCAGCAAAGAGAGAGCATGTGCCATGGATAGTGGGGGTGCTTGATGATGGACGCTGTGGCAGCGCAGCTTGTGAATGTGCTGAGTGGTGGGGAGGCTTTGCCTGTGATGGACTGAGCTGTGTCCACCACTCTCTCTAGACCATTCCATTCCTGGGCACTGGTGTTCCCATACCAGGCTGCAATGCAAACAAGTAGAATATTCTCCACTACGCATCTATAGAAGTTTGTTAAAAGTTTAGTCATCATTCTGAGTCTACATCAACATCTAAGAAACTAAAGGCACTTACCTGCTAGTCCCAGGACAGATCTCTGATACATTAATGCCAAGGAAGTTAAAGTACTGACCCTCTCCACCTCTGATAACTCCCCTAATGAAGACTGGCTCCTGGACCTCTGGCTTCTTCGTCTTGTAGTTGATGATCATCTCTTTGGATTTGCTGACATTGTGTGAGAGGTTGTTGTGGCACCATTCAACCAGACTTTCATTCTCCCTCCCATATGCCTATTCATCATCACCTTTGATTCAGCTAACAGTGGCATCGTCAGCAAACTTAACATGGCATAGGCATAAAATGAGTGGAGCAAGGTGCTAAGCACACAGCATTGTTGTGTGCCTGTGCTATTGGTGATTGTGGAGGAGAGGTTGTCGCCAATCCAATATGGACTGGGGTCTGTAAGAGAGGAAATCGAGGATCCAGTTTCATAGAGAGGTATCAACGCTTACGTCTTCAAGCTTAGTGATTAGTTTGAGGGGATGATAGTTAGCCTCAGAATTCCATAGGGAAAACATTAACAAAAATAAATGCCAGCCGTGGTTGGCATATGGAATACTACCCATTCTAAGACTTGAAAACCGGGGGCCATATTGGAACAGGATCGAGCTTGTCCATGATGCACCTCACAAGTACATTGGTATTCAAGCCTTCATTGTAAGTTGATACAGATGCAATGCACACAAGCTTGGCTTAACGAGGCTACTGATAATGTAGCCTGGCCAGTGTTTCTCACTCCTCCTCCTCCTCCTGCCACACAGACACCAAAAATACATTTTAATAATCCTGTTGATTCTCCACTTGCGCTCAGCCAGGCATCAGACAGGTATGACTTGAGAGGGAAGCCTTCAACTAATATGGCAAACGTGCCTCAATAATGTCACTAGATTCTGATCTATGTATCTAAATAGGTTGGGCATTCACGTACCCTGTCAAAAAAGCAAGTGAGATGTGACCTGTATTGGGAAAGTACCGTAGATTCCGGATTTTAAGCCACTACTTTTTTCCCACATTTTGAACAGCTTTGAACTTTGCGGCCTTTAATCCGGAGCGGCTAATACATGATTTTTTTCATGCCGCCTCGTAAACATTTTGCCTCATAACAGTAGACCAATAAAATTGATGAGTAGTTCACAGAGGTCCAATGAAATTGTACGATAAATCAAGCGCACTTTCACAATTAAATTATTGTAAATCAGTCATTTGTACTCACCCTCATCAACATGGAAAACACTCGAAGCATTGTGCTGCCTTATGGCAGTTATTTAGTTTATAATATTTTCTCTTAGTAATTCATTTTCTAGTTAAAGTTAGAAGAGTTTTAACTATATTTGTTTTCTGTACTACATCGCGGGATGCTATGACGTCACACCCGGTTTCACGGTGTCTTGTGGGAAAACGCCGTTTGCGAATAAACGGAAAGGTGGGGGTCAAGCGGTGGAGTGGCATCAGACCCGAGCGAAAACGCTGCTTTTAAGTTAAAGGCGATCAATAACTTTTCCTGGTAGGCTGCAGTATATATATTTTTTACCAGTCGTTAGGAGATATTGGAATGTTGTTCAGTAAAGAAGTATACGCAACATATATTTAAAAGTAGCCGCGTTACGGGCACGGTTCGAAAAAAAGCATTTGCAATATGTATTTGTTTTTGTTACCATATGGATTTAATTAAAAGTTAAAAAATCCTCACGTGTAATATCTTTCTGTGTAAATATCTCATATTACAACGTGGGACACCTGTGGCCGAAAATCCGGTGCGGCCTAAAATCCGGTGCGGCCTTTACAATTAAAAAATTGATTTTATTTCTAAAATTAGAGCCAGCGGCTTTTAATCAGGTGCGCTCTGTAGTCCGGAATCTACGGTAGTTTTTTTTTACCTGCACTGCTGGTTTCTGGCCAGAGTGAGTTAAGGTTGGGATCCCTGTATTAGGGGCCACAAATGAAGAATGACCAGTTGAATGAGGTCTGAAAGAGCATTTGAGACTTCTTGAAATAAAAGGGGGAGAGGGGAACTTTACCACGTTACAGTATGTGTATCAGCAACATAAGGGCAGGCATCACACAATCATAATCACAGTTATTTATTTTGATTTTAGACCTCACTTTTCTTCTGTATTACTTAATATTTTATTTCCTCTTTGTGAATGCATGTGAGTCATTGGACTACACCCTCATAACTTTGGTCATTATTTTATACCTCTACAAGTCCAATCTCTTTAACTTAATTTATTTAGAGACTTGTCGTGGAATAGGCCCTCCTGGCTCTTCGAGCCACGCTGGCTCAGCAACCCCTGACAAACCCGATCAACCCTAACCAAATCACGAGACAATTTACAATGACCAATTCACAGACCCAGTACATCTTTGGACTGTGGGAGGAAACCAGAGCACTGGGGGGAAACCCCACACATTCCATTGGGGTGGGTGAGGTGAATACAGAACAGAACACACCGAGTTCTAGTAGCATTACAGTATCCACTACACTACTCTTCATGCGTGTAGCCACTGGATATCATTATTACCTATTATCTAATCATAATTCCATTGTAGGTCTTTATGTAGAAACTGGCTGTTACATGTCTAATGTTACAGCAGTGGGTATCCCATTATAAAACGCAATTAAAAATTTACAGAAGCAGGCAGCACCATTGCAAAATCAATCACATGGTGTGCATGAGATCCTGGCAGTACAAATATATGCGGGTTCTGCTAAAACACAAGAGAGCAATTTCCTACAGATTCCACCAAGAGTAAAGAATGGAGACGTGATGAGCAAGGGAATTTGTAAGAGAATGATTTCATTTTGGAATGTAAAAAAATAGTGTTGTCTGAATTTGCTTAACCTTAATTTGTAGTTTCATTTGCTGTGTTAGTCAATGGTGAAGATGTTACCCGAGAGTGTGAGACAGAACTAGGGTAACTGACTCAGATCTTGAGATTATGGTGGTTTAGAACACTGCTTTTCACAGAATACAGTTTCTGCTGAGTTGATTTTAATTCAGAACAGCTGATAGGGTTGAAATTTAAAAGGTTAAGACTTGGAGTGAATCCCAGGTAGACGTTTGTTAAGTAGGGAGGGTGGTATTCTTAACAAGCCTACAGGGTTAGATAGTTAAGAATAACAATTATCTTTACACAAACCTGTAATTTGAATTGTGGAGTAAGGTAAAAGTAAGGCTGGGGTAGCTCAAATAGGAAAGTATCTGAGCTGGAAAGGGAATTGCAGAACAAGTGCAGAATTTCATACATCATGGAGGGGTTGTTGAACTGTACAAATGAATCACATAGGCACTAAAGGGTATTTCATGATTCCTGATGAACCATGTCAATGGATCTAATAGAACAAGAACCAGTTTAGGATTACTGAGCTTGAGGAGCAGCAAAGTTCACTTCAGTGCACCTGCTAAAACTCCAAGATAGCAAATAGATGGCCCTTTTTAAAGGCAGAGGAAGGTAACTGCTTGATAAGCCAAGGCGTTGAAAGGTTACCTGAGGGGAACAGCAATCTGGTGTTGAGATTGTGTCATATCAGCTATGGAATTATGGTATGGTGGAACTGGCTCAAAGAGCTGAGTGCCCTATTCTTGATCCTATTGATATGTTTATGCCTTCATAAGTATGAGTCACTGTTAATCAAGCCTCAGAATGTGACCTGTTTATTAAGGGGATTGTTGCATTGCTCAAGAGGGTGAATGTTCTGAAGTGGTTAAGGGCGGAGTCTATTCGGTTGGAGTTAAAAAGCAATAGAGGTGCTATAATACCACTGGAGTATTAAATAGGCCGCCAACTCGTGGGAAATGAACTAAATGAAAATATCAGAGAGAAATTTAAAGAGATGCAAAAGCCATAAGGGGAATATTTAACTTAATATAGATTCCTTAATAATAATATAGGGGGCAAAAAGTGTGATGAAGAAATCTTCCAGAGTTAGTACATTTCCTGCTCAACAAGAAACCCAGCACTGAATCATATATGAAGTAAAGGAGATTCCATGATTCCTGGTGAACCATATTGGTGGATCTAACAGACCAATAGACCAATCAGCTGGATATGGTCCTAGTATGAGTAGTTTAGCAGGTATCACTGAGGAAACATGTAAATAACTGTGGTAATCATGCCATAAGGATATGGCATAGATAAAATAAGGATAATCTAAGTTAAAGAATGGCGTAGAAGAATGACATATTTTGTTAGATTGAGAACTGATCTGGCTGAAGTGAAGTGGAATCAAAGATTGGTAGATGAATCTATCATCAAGTAATGGAGGACTTTAAGAAGAAGCTGACTCAGTATGGTATAGGTACTCACAGGACAGAGCAGTTAAACCCAGAACTATATGAATGAGCAAAGAAATAAACGATGAGTAGAAGTGGAAAAAGAGCAAATGAAAGTTGTCAGGTTAAGATCATGTGAGAAGCAAGCTGATTATAATAAGCTCACAGTGAAAGAAGAAAAAATGAAAACAAAAAAGGACAGAGAAAGTATGAGAAAAACTGGTGGCAAATATATTTAAAAAATCAAAAAGACCAAATTTTCCTTTGGCCTGTGAACAACAATCTGGTAAAAGGGCTAACTATTGACCACAGGTTAGGAGGCCTACATCTGTGCATAACCCTTTCCGAGAGCATAACAGCACGGGTAAAACTGATTTAAAAGTTTACTTATTGCTAAAAGTCAGGAGATATTTACATCATGAAAGACAAAACAGTGTGGGGACCTTTGTAACCTGTTAGCTTTATAAGACACATGTACATCAAAACATACAGTGAAATTCATCATTTTGCATCAAATTAAATCAACAAAGGTTGTGCTGGGCAGCCTGCAAGTGTCACCACAGTTTCAGTGCCAATATAGCATGCTTGCAGCTCACTAACCTTAACCGTGTGTGAGGAATACCAAGATGAAATCCACAGTCATGAGGAAAACATATAAACTCCTTACAGACAGGTGTGGGAATTAAACCCTGATCCTATAGCTGGCATTGTAAAGTATTGGCTAACTGCTATGCACTTGTGCCACTGCCCTTTTTGAAGGGGTGTGTAGCAACAGACCATTACGTGCCCAAGACTAAGGAACATTAATGTTACCAATAAATATGAGGAGAAATCAGGGACAATTACTTACCCTGAAGAGTGATAAGTATATGAAACTTATTGCGATGAGTCCTGAGATGAATTCAAGGAGATATCTTAAAACCTCATGAACAGAAACACATGCTGAATGCAATAGCTATAGGAGAAGGCTATTGGTCTGAATAGTTTGCTTCTGTGCAGTATAACTGCCTTTGCAATGTACCAGCTGGAACATAAGAGCATTTGTTGGAGAAATAAGTTCTGAATAGATATCACATGCCAGGCCATGAGGAAATATGGCATCAAAGACTACTTTGTCCTTAGCTGAAGATAGGGAGCATTACAAGGGTGAGAAGTAAAAAGTTACAAAAAGAACCTTTTTGTGATCTTGGGACTTACCCAGTTTTATCTCTTCTCACACTCGACCCATCCCTTTTTATGTCAAGCTAAACTGTTTATGATATTCTTGTCCTTTGCTGTTGTGTAACCTTTAAAAACAATACTATAATTCAAACCTCAAGTGCATTTAGCAATGGTAGAATTGTTTGAGAGAAGTTATTAAATCTAGATCAATTTAGATTAACATCTGCAGCTGCAAAAAAAAGACCACTGCTTGAAAAAATACAGATCCTAACATTGTAAGTGAATAGGATTAACATCAAAAGAGTGACGGTCTGCTCGCAATCTGATAGAGGCGGAGTAAATATTCCCATTGTGTGAGGAAACGACATGAATCAGGAGAGTTATAATCAACAATACAGAGAGGGATCTAGCCTGTACCTTAGACCGGAGGTTCTTGGGGTGAAGAAGATTTGGGCCTCTGAATTCATCATATATATACAAAGAAGATTTGGACATCGTGTCTTGGATCAGAGGTAAGTTGATGACTAGTCCGAAATTCTAGAAAAGGGCCTAGGATTGTGGTTGAGGATGAGAGAGACAAGGAGTAGACATAGGGTTGAAAACTGGTAACCTCCACAAGATAATCATCAAGATATCTGGATTAAGAAAGGTCAAGGGTTGTTAGTGCATTTCGAACGGGGCTGAACATTTAAAGAAGCTTCCTGTTTTATCATCCTCTTCATCTAAACTATGCTTCTTACTTTAGCAAACAATTTCTGGGTGGGACAGGCCCAAAGGAAGTTCTTGTGTTTGGGGTTGCAGCTGGTGCTACATTTCTTTTTAAAAAAAATCTAAAATATTAGTGCAGGGCCCACCTCTCCAAAAAACAAATGCAAAACAACTATAAGTAGTTGTTATCATATTTACACTTGGATTAAGCTGCTTTTGAGTTACACGTGGTTCTAATGCAAGTTTAAAAATTGTAATATTACAGAACACAAAGGCACTTTTACTGACAGTGGAGATTTGGGAATTAGTAGAGGGATTTGATTTGTGGAAATATGAGCTTATTTTCTTACAGGGATTTGAGGATATTTGATGTTGATTACCTGAATCGTGAGAATTATTAGTTGGAAGCTCATTGAGTGTGAGTCTTTGATTTTAATTGGAAGTAATGGATGTAGATCAGCCAGCACCTTAATCCTTTTATGTTTAGTACTGTCACCCTGCAGCAGAGCGGTACAGCTGGTAGAGTTGTTCCTTCACAGCTCCAGTGACCAGGATTCAATCCTAAATTTGGTGTTATCAATATGGGGTTTGCACCATTTCCCTGTGACAGTGTGGATTTCTCCTGGAAGTTCCATATTCTGCTCACTGCCCAAGGATATGTAGATTGGCTGGTTGGTAGCTTAACAGGCCACTGGAAATGCCCTTTGGCTGTGTTGTAGAATCTGAGGGAAGTTATTGGGAATGTGCAGAGAATAGGTTATTGGGAAAAAAGTAGCGGGGGAGTGGGATTGTGTAGTGAACCAGCACTGACTTGATGGCCAACATGCTGAAGAAAAACGTGTAAGTATGAAACCCACCTTTTCTTCCTCAAACAGCAACTGAAACAAATTTTTTAAAAAAACAAGTTTCACGTTAGATTCAAAAAAGGTTTCAAAGTTTCTTCTCAGCAGCTGTTTTGCACATGTTATTCCTAAGGGACTATATTGCACTATAGCAGGCAGCACAGGATACACATAAAGGCAGACAGTGGAAGGGCCAAGAGAAAGGAAATCCAAACATTGTCCTGACAAAGCCATGAGGTTTATAAGGATGCTCAAAGATGTTAAAATGAATGTAGTTCCAGGGTGTCCTCAATGGGGTGTGGCTGCACATCCCTATAGTATTGGTAAGAGTCTAGGGTACTTAAGGTTTATTTTCTGAGCTGTGAGCTTTTTCTTCAGAACTTCGTCATTGCTAAGCAATCAGTTTTGTTTTGACAATGCCATTTCTATTGTCATTCAGAAAATCTGCACCCTTCAGTGATGAGCTGTCAGTATTAGAGGCAGAAGGATTCTTACACTTAGATCTGTTTGAAATCTTACATAGTAGCAACCTGTTCCACTACCTTCCCTCCCTGAAATTCTCTGACATGTTAAAATGTGCTTTTTTTTCTTTCAGAACAGTTTGGTGAGCCAGTGATAGAGGATAAGCTGACTGCAAATACCTTCGGACAAAAACCAGCTCTCAACAGAGAGGTCATTCCAGATAGTTGCCCCAGAAAAGGGGAAAAGCGTATGGAATTTGTGTTGATTGTAAGTCCATAATGTATTCTGGATTTGTGTCAATGAGAATATATAGCGTCGGAAAACTGAGCATGCACGATACCTGGTAACTGAAAAGTCTATGGGTTTTAGTAATGATGATGCAGGATGGAGCAGCTGACCACTGCTTTTGCTTTGAGCTGCCTGGGAGATGGCAGTCAGGTTGAAAGCCGTCTAATGACCTTTCCTAGAAAGTGTATTGTAGCATCGGATGTTTCTGGGGAAATATTAAGCTGGGTTCTGATGCCCCCTACAAACAGATATTCTAGTATCCTGAATAGTGATTGCAATGGAAGATCTTCCATACATCCACACACTCATTAATGTGACAATTTCAATTTAGTGGAGAAGAGAAAATGATTAGAAGGAAAAAGGCAAGCTGAAAAATTTAGAACAGCAGATGCATGTGATAGAGTGTGCTTGAAAGGTGCTTGTTCTAGTGAATATGATTCGTGCTTATTAGTGCTAGTTCCTGTGTACCTGATGCTGGATTCAGTGTCTTTGTATAACATTACAGATTTTGTTATGTAAATAGTAATTCAGATAAGTAACTTCAAATACATCTGTAATAAAAAAAACAGTAATTGTCTCCAAGTAACTAACAGATTGTTGTAAAAATCTTTCCGGTTTATTGGCAAAAAATGCATCTGTCCATTATTGGGTTTCAGGGAAGGAGATGTATTTATCTATTAGTCATATAGAGTCAGAGTTGCACAGCATAACAATAGACCCTTCAGCCCACTGAGTACAGGCAACAATCAAATATTCATTTACACTTGTTCTACCACAATCCCTTACTTCTCCTCACACATTCCATAAGACATAGGAGCAGAATTAGGCCATTTGGCCCATTAAATAACAGAAAAGACTCAATTATGGCTGATCCTTTTTTATTCCCCCTCCTCAGCCCCACTTCCCGGCCTTCTGCCCATAACATTTCATCCTGTGGCCAATCAAGAACCAATAAATCTCCGCCTTAAATACACCCAATTACCTGTGGTAACAAATTCAACAAATTAACAACCCTCTGGCTAAATAAATTTCTCCGCATCTCAGATTTAAATGGATTCCCTTCTATTCTGAGGCTGTGTCCTCTTGTCCTAGATTCCCCCACCATGAAAAATATCCTTTCCACATCTACTCTTTTTTAGTCCTTTTAACATTCAAAAGGTTTCAACGAGATCCCCCCCCCCCCCCGCCATCCTTCTAAATTCCAGTGAGAACAGGCCCAGAGCCATCAAACATTCCTCAGATGATAACTCTTTCATTTCCAGAATCATCCTCACGGACCTCCTCCAGTACATCTTTTCTTAGATAAAGAGCCCAAAACTGTTCACAATACTCAAGGTAAGGTCTCACCAGTGCCTTATAAAGTATCAGCATCACATTCCCTGCTCTTATATTTTAGACCTCTTGTAATAAATGCCAGCACTGCATTTGTCGTCTTCACCATTGACTCAACCTGCAAGTTAACCCTTAGGGTGTTCTGCACAAGGATTCCTAAGTCCCTTTGCATGTCAGAATTTTAGATTTTCTCCCTGTTTAGAAAATAGTCTGCACATTTATTTCTTCTACCAAAGTGCATGACCATGCATATTCCAACAGTGTATTTCATTTGCCACTTTCTTGCCCATTCTCCTAATCTGACTAAGTCCTTCTGCAGCTATTGGTTTCTCAACACTACCTCCCCCCCCACCAATCTTCATACCATCTGCAAATTTTCCAAAGCCATCTATTCCATCATCTAAATCATTGATATACAACATAAAAAGAAGTGGTCCCAACACTGACCCCTGCAGAACATCATTAGTGAAGGCCATGCTGGTAACTTTACTGTAATACCATGGGCTCTTAACTTGGTAAGCAGCCTCATGTGTAGCACCTTGTCTAAGGCCTTCTGAAAGTCCAAATATACAACATTCACTATCCCCGCTTTATCTGCCGTACTTGGATCTCCTCAGGTTTGTTAGGAAAGATTTTCCTTTAAGGAAACCATGCCGACTTTGTCCTATCTTATCCTGTGTCACCAAGTACTCCATAACCTCATCCTTAACAATTGACTCCAACATCTTCTCAACCACTGAGGTCAGGCTAACTGGTCTTTAAATTCCTTTCTGCTGCCTCCCTTCTTTCTTAAAGAATGGAGTGACGTTTGCAATTTCCCATCCTCCAGAACCATGCCGGAGTCCAATGATTCTTGAAAGATCACTGCTAATACCTCCACAATCCTTACTGCTACATCTTTCAGTACCCTAGCGTGCAGTTCATCTAGTCTGGGTAACTTATGAACGCTTAGGTCTTTCAGCTTTTGAGCACCTTTTGCCTTGTAATAGTAACTGCACTCACTGCTCAATCCTCTATCATTCTGCTAATTTTTGCTTTGTTGTATGCCCTCTCTTTTGCTTTTACATTAGCTTTGACTTCTCTTGTCAGCCACAGTTGTACCTCAGGTAGTCCCCGTGTTACAAATGTCCAACTTACGGACAACTCGTACTTATGAACTGAGGAAGGAGAACGCCGTCCGCCATTTTAAGTCGGATCGTGACGCTGTCCACCATTTTAAGTTGTTGCCATTGACACTGTGTTGAGTGTTTAACTTTGTATTTGACTTAAACTTTTCTTAGTAAGATTCACCCTGACCCCGCCCCCCCCCCCCCCCCCCCCCCCCCGCCGTTCTGGTCGGCTGGTGGCGCAGTGAGATCAGTACCAGGCTGGAGAACGGAGTTTCCGGAGTTCAATCCAGTGACTCCGTACTTTCTGTGCTAGGTTGATGTCGAGCTCGCAACTCGACCTCGTAAAAAAAAACACTGCCACCTCCAGTTTAAATTCCAACGCGGAATATTGTGGATGATCAAATACCCAAATCCAGCACAGTCTGGGTTTTTAGCCATTTAGCTTGTCTCAATGCGGTGGTCCTTAGGACCCAACAGACCTCGGGAGCCGCTGCCCGCAGTGTTTCTGTTCCATTGACGGGAAGCGATCGCGATTGAAAATAAAGTGGAAATAATAAAGCGTTTGGAAAGAGGTGAAATGCCATCGGTCATTGGAAAAGCGTTAGGCTACAGTCGGTCAACGATCATAACAATTTTAAAGGATAACAGATAAAGTGAGAATAATTGAGCATTTGAAAGGTGCTGCCCCAATGAAAGCTACAATTATTACTAAGCAACGCAGTGGTTTAATTATTGGGTATGTACATTTCTTAAGTGTTTTATTTGCGTAGAAAGGTAAAATATATACTATATACTAAGACAAACGTTTAACTAATTGCTGCTAAATAATACCGGATGTACTTGTTCCAACTTCCGTACAAATCCGACTTAAAGATGACCTCACGAACAGAACTCGTATGTAACCTGGGGACTGCCTGTGTTTTTGACATTTGAGTATTTCTTTGTTTTTGGAATACATTTATCCTGCACCTTCCTCATTTTTCCGAGAAACTCAAACAATTGATCCTCGCCAGCATCTCCTTCCAATTTACTTTGTCCAACTCCTCACTCATACTATACCACTGTAATTTCCTTTACTCTACTGAAATACTGTTTTGTCAGACTTTATTTTCTCCCTATCAAATTTTAAGTTGAACTTGATCACATTTTGATCACTGCCTCTTAAGGTCCCTACACCTTAAGCCCCCTAATTGCCTCCGGTTCATTACATAACACCCAATCCAGTCTAGCAGATCTCCAAGTAGGCTCAACAACTATCTGCTCTAAAAAGCCATCTTGTAGGCATTCAACAAACCCACTGTCTGGGGATCCATTGCCAACCTGACTTTCCCAAGCTACTTGCATGTTAAAATCTCCCATGACTATCTTAACATTGCCCTTTTATTTCTCATTGTAATCTGTAACCCACTTCCCAGCTACTGTTTAGAGGCTTGTATATAACTGCCATCAGGGTCCTTTTACCCTTGCAGTTTCTTAACTCAACTCACAAGGATTCAGCAGCTTCCAATCCTATGTCACAGCTTTCTAATGATTTGATGCCATTCTTTACCAGCAGAGCCACACCTCCCCCTCTGCCTACCTTCCTGTCCCTCTGATACAACGTGTAACCTTGGACATTCAGCTCCCAACTACGACCATCCTTCAGCCACGATTCAGTGATGGTCACAACATCATACCCGACAATCTGTAATAATGCAACAAGATCATCCACCTTATTTCTTGAACTCCATGCATTGAGATCTTACACTTCGAGTACAGTATTTGCTATCCTTTTGATTCTGCTTCACTAATACACTGATACTCACCCTGCTGGCTGCAATTTTGTCCTATCATCTGCCTGCCTGTCCTGGCAGTCTGACTACCTGCTACCTTTGTTTTTTTAAAAATCATCTATCCTATACTGAGCCGCTTCACTCTGGTTCCCACCCCATTGTCAAAATAGTTTAAACCCTCCCCAACAAACCTGCCCACGAGAATATTGGTCCCCTTCAGCTTCAGGTGCAACCCAACACTTTTGTACAGGTCATACCTCTCCCAGAAGGGATCCCAATGATCCAAGAACCTGAATGATGCTCCCTGCATCAGTCTCTCAGCCACGCACTTATCTGCCAAATCATCCTGTTTCTACCCTGACTGGGGCGTGGCACAGGCAGCAATCCAGAAATTACTACCCTGGAGGTCCTGCTTCTCAGCTTTCTGCCTAGTTCTCTAAACTCTCTCTTCAGACCCTCATTGCTTTTCCTTCCTATGACAAAGGTATCAATATGTACCAAGGCATCTGGCTGTTCTCTATTCCTCTCCTAAATGCTGTGGACGTGATCTGAGATGTACCTCACCCTGCATGCCATCCAGTTATCTCGTTGACGTCCACAGAATCTCCTGTCTGTTCCTCTGACTATTGAGCAACCTATCATTATCTCTCCTCTCTTCTCCTTCTTTCCCTTCTGCACCACAGCCCCATGCTCAGTTGCAGTATCCTGGCCTACATGACATTCTAGGGAATGTAATTGTCAGTTTGTATCTGCAGCAGGTGATGAGGGAAAATTGACTCAGCCTCATCCTGGTCACTGATTGAATTTGTCTATAACACCACTGATAAGAGTAACACCACATAGTTCCTTCAGAGTTTTTTAAAAATTGAAGATGGGTGTCCACCCTGGGGTATATCAAAGGATATTGGAGAAGTAAGTATTCTCACCAAAACCAGAAATCTAGGCATAAATAGGATGCATATGATTTTACCAGAAACAGTGGTGGAGACACTTGGGACAATTAGATTTTCATGCTATGTTGCTGAATTTGTTCCCCTCTAAAGTTACTCCCTAATTTACCCTTCAGCCTTATGGCTAATTCCATGTCCTTATGGCTAATTCCATGTCCTTATGGCTAATTCCATGTCCTTATGGCTAATTCCATGTCCTTATCGCAATCCTGATCCCTTGAAACCCAGGACCCGAAAGCCCGATTCTCTAAATCCAGAGTCTTCAGGGATTCTTGGACCTTCCCTGAACTGATTATTTCATTCATTTATTGCTCATCCCTAATTACCTTTTGATTGGAGATACCTTCCCAAAGGACATTACTTAACTTTATAACAAACGGTATTTTTTCTGGTCAACATTACTAATTGATGCACCATCAATAACTCTCTCTGAGACGTGAAGTCGAAATATCGGCTTTTATTGACTGGAAGAAAGAAAAAGCAGTAGTTGACCACCATACTACATCCTGGAGACTGAGGGCTGGGCTCAGGCCTCAATAGCCATTATACCGGGGTCTGTGGGAGGAGCCACAGGAGCAGTCAGCAGGGGGCTTGTCCAGACAGGTATATGTAGTTCACCACACTAATGATGTTTTTTCATACGTAATTCCAGATGATTAATTGAGATTACATTTCACAACTACTATGGAGTGATTTAAAATAATCTCTCGATTATTAGTCTAGTCCTCTTAGTAGCTCAGGAACTTAAGCACTACACCACTTCAGTGGCACTGATCACATAATGTGCACCCAACCCCATGAATCAGAACCCCCTAGCCCATTTCCCTCCAGCCTATCACTTCCCAGCTCTCTACTTTATCCCTCCCCCCCACTTCTTATCCCCCCTCGACCATCCCATGTTACTTCACTCCTGATGAAGGGTTTTGGCCAGAAACATCGTTATTACCTCCTCCAATAGATGCTGTCTGGCCTGCTGAGTTCTGCCAGCATTTCGTGTTTTTTAATTTATTTCCAGCATCTGCAGATTCACTCATGTTGCCCACGAATCAGAATCAGGTTTGTTATCACTGTCTTACATGATGTGGAATTTGTTGTTTCTCAGAAGTAGTACAATTTCTTTAAATGACAAGAGAAGAAGATCACAACCACCCCCCTCTCATTGTCATCATGCACCGACCATCTGTTTGCCCCAGGGCCCCGAAACCCTGATGGAGCCCCTGGCCCCTGAAACCTAGAGCCCCTGATGGAGGCCACAATCTCAAAAAACAAGCCTGCATCCCTCCCATGTTTCCCTTGTGGTTGATCTTGATACCAGGCCCAAATCTTTATTGACAAACCAATCCCCAGCTCTCTTTCTGGTAAATCTCTGGAGCTGGATATGGCTCTGAGTGCTAAATCTTCCAATACAGGAAAGTGTCTTTCTTTTCACTGGTGACTTAGGTGCTGTGGAGCTTCTGGTAGGAAGCCCATGTTTAAAATGATGTAAAGTCCCAGGCGTACTGGTATTTTAAAGTCAACATGTGTTAAAATGTCTTCACCATTATTGCAATGTGCTGAATTTTAAGAAATGTTACTATTCATTTTGTCTTTGGTGTGTGTGTTTTGGTGGATCAGCCAAGCACAAGATCCAGTAGTGAGGATGAGACGACCACCTTTGGCGTAAAACCACATGAACTATTTCTGAACTCCCCAACTACACCTGATAAACCACCCAAGTGGACGCAAAGCAACCCACCATCAACTCCAGAGGAGAAAAGGTGGAACCAGGCACAGGCCGTTCAGGCAGATTTGGTACCCATCAACGTGACTGGTATGACATACTCCATTTTATATTTCACATACTGTCAGTGCAGTGAGAGGCTGTGTTACGAGGTCAGATGAATGCTGAGACAGGCTGGGAAGAGGGACTAAGTCGGGTATTGAAGCTGAGGTCAGTAACATGGCCAGGCAATGCGGAATGCAGCTGGGATTAGCTGCAGGGTTGTGTGGCAAGTGCTGAGTAGCAGGGTAACATAATGGGGTCACCAAGGGGGGAATAGCAGGGTCAGGATGAAGGAATAACAGGGATCACGTGTGCTGGAGAGCAGGGTCAGGCATTAGGTAGAGTAGGGATTGGGCAGCAGAGGCTACAAGGGCAGAGCTACCAGGTACGCAGAGTCCAGATGGTGAGTGAGGGTTGAGTAGGGTGGTGAGTGGGGGATAGGTAGGGAAGTAAAGGGTTGGGTGGCAGGTGATGAGTGAGCTGTGTGTCAGGAGTGCAAGTGAGGACCAGGGGACCAGGGAGTGAGTGAAGGATAACAGTTTATCTGCAAGGTCTGATTAGAGAGCTGAGCAATAAATTTCACAAGTAATGCTTTTGATAAATAATTTGAGACTGATATTAATCCGACACGATAGCATGGAATTGTATTAATTTTAAGAAGCTAAATAATTTTGAACTGCTGATATTTTTAAACCAAGCTGAGTTGTGTTGCAAAGTTACTGAGAAGAGAATCCTGCTTGTATGAATGGAGAGGCTGTTAGGAGGTGACATTGCTCACTTCTACACATCTGTGTAATTTCAATATAAACAATAACCTTTCATCGGGTAATGAATACGCCCACTTGGCTAATGGAGGATGCAGGACTTCTTCTGGTGCAGCGTGGAAATGCTTCCATTGTCCTCAATCTTCCACTCCCCCAGCCCCTGTTTAGAACAGGAACAGTCAGCAGCTCGTTACTCGGCTGTGAAACATCTTTCACTGGACATTGGGCACTGGGGTCAGGCACAGTTGTGATTGTCACTCTGACTAGCAGAGTGCCAATCTGCTAGTTCTGAAGGGGACATCGCATTTAATATGCGATAAAAGCTGCCGGTGCCCAATGAACCATGGCTCTGTGAGTGGTGGCACTCACTGATGGACAAAATTAATCAACGGGAGATTGATAGTAGATCTTCAGCCTTCGAATTATTGGCTCAGCCACTCTATTTCTTCCGTTTTCAAATTCTGGTTGAGCAGGGGTTTAGGTTCATCAGGATCACTCCACAGTCACGAGCCACTTGACACGCACTGTGTCAGGGTGGGGACCAGCCTCTCTGACACCCAGAGCACCATTCTGTTGGCAGGGGAGCTCTCTGACTAGGGGTGACTCTGAACCATACTTGTAATAGTCCTCAGTAAAAGCTGGGCAGCTCCTGTGGAGCGATGCTGATGGCACTTGCTGCAGGGAGCTGTGTGTCTTCCTGAAGGCAATGCCCCGGTGGAAAAGCTACACTGCAAGCACATGCCAACTTGGAGGGCATCCCTGCCGGGTACTGAGGTGGAGTGCCACCAGAATGGGTAAATGCACACACTAATGCTCAGCCACTCTTAGTGATTAGCCACCGGTTAAAGTCGAGTTTATTCACATTTACACAATTAAACTATGCACAGGTGCAATGAAACACATTTTTGCAGCAGCCTCATAGACACATAGTGTCATATAAGCACCGTTCACAAGAAAAACATAAACTAAACATTTTTTAGCAGGAAGTACCATTAGATCAAAAGCAAAGAGTCAATATTAGTGCAAAGTGGTCAAAGTGATTGTAGTGTTCAGTGTATTTTCAGTGGTGTTACTTACACCTGCTGTAAGGTGTCAAAAAAGGTTGAGAGATTGGCTTGGTAGGGAATCCAAGCTGAACACTCTGATTCTTGTTCAGAAAGTTGCCTGCAATGCCAGAATCCACCAGAGCCTCGTGTATGCATAGAGCTGCTGGGGTGTGGAGGAGGGTGACAGAGAGAATGAGTTGGGCAATGGTGCTGGAGCAATAGGCTGGGGGAGCTTAGCAGATAGAAACATAGAAAACATACAGCACAATACAGGCCCTTCAGCCCACAAAGCTGTGTCGAACATGTCCTTACCTTAGAACTACCTAGGCTTACCCATAGCCCTCTATTATTCTAAGCTCCATGTAGCCATCCAGGAGTCTATCATTTCCACCTCCAACACCGCTGCCGGCAGCCCATTCCATGCACTCACCACCCTCTTTGTGAAAATCCTACCCTTGATATCTCCTCTGTACCTACTTCCAAGCACCTTAAAACTATGCCCTCTTGTGCTAACATTTCAGTCCTGGGAAAAAGCCTCTGACTATCCACATGATCAATGCCTCCCATTATCCTGTACACCTCTATCAAGTTACCTCTCACCCTCTATCGCTCCAAGGAGAAAAGGTCGAGTTCACTCAACCTATTCTCATATCGTTCTTCTTTACCTGATAGTGCTGTTTCAGGGATGCAATGAGCATTGTTGCCTCTGTGACCAGCTGCTCTGCAGTAAGCACACAAGCTGGTTTTCCACCTATACTCACGCTTTTGTGGGGTTTAAAGGGAGCTCTCCCTAATGGCAGGGATTCTAGAGGCATTACTGTGGAAGGTTCTGCAGCCTGAAATGGTTCTGGGACTGGAAGTCAGTTCTGGCTGGTGATCCGGAGGGTCGTTCCATAAGAGGCTTGTCAATATAGTGTGTCAGAGTGAGGAGGCTTTTGAGGTTAGTGGACATCTCCTGGGTAGTCAACTCATCTTTTGAGTGCTCCGAGAGGTCGTGATGGTATGGATGATCAGCGCTTATGCATTCCAACTGCACTGTGCTGCGAGGATCCTGAATTTCACAGTGTACTCTAGCAACGAGCAAAGGTCTGGACGAAGGT
Organism: Hemitrygon akajei; assembly: GCF_048418815.1. Taxonomy (NCBI): domain Eukaryota; kingdom Metazoa; phylum Chordata; class Chondrichthyes; order Myliobatiformes; family Dasyatidae; genus Hemitrygon; species Hemitrygon akajei. Next base: position 48,011,743 of record NC_133133.1, read on the forward strand.
GAAGTATCTGATCTGATGTCTCCCTTCCAATTCCTGGAGGTCGAAAGCCCAACACTTCTCAGCGGTGAATTCTTCATATTTATTCCAAATGGTTGTTTTATTGTCTCAGTTAGTGGTGATCCAGATCAGAGCTCAGTCAGTCAAGAGAAAGATGATGAAGGCAATCTTGGCTAAGATCTGAGAAAACAGTGATGGCTTGAGCTTGAAGTGTAAGACACATTGGGACAAGAAGTTGCGGCATCAGGTTGGGAGATTGCAGTGTTTGTGCACTGGAATCTGGGGCTTCAATGGAGGAGGTGGACTGGCATGGGTTTGCTGTAATGAGATGCAGTGTTGCTTGAGAGTGGTGAGCAGATGGTTAATAGTTTACTACTCTTTCTAGATTGTGTACTTGTGTCAGCGGATAAGTTTCTTTAGGCTAGCAAACTCTGCTGGGTCAATCGCTGGTTCATTCATCCTTTAGGATATATAGACGAAAAGCAGAGCAGTGGAGATGATTCAATGGTGAAGGATAACTTCAATAATAGACTGTGAAAATAACAAACCACAGGGTCCACAAAACATGAGAGAATAGATACTAAATACCTCAGGCACCAAGTTAACGGAGGACTAGGAGCAATGAGTGGAGGCTGCGTGAACCAGGACTGTGGATGAGAGCTGGGTTTTAATAGGCTGCCGGTGATGAGTTGGAAATCAGTGGCAGGTGACTCCTGTTAGTTGTACGAAGACTGGGAGGTGCTTGCTGTTCCAGGCTTGATGTGAAGTACACTATTATTCCGTGATGTTTATTTCTAGGTTGTGAACAATGATCAGTAAATTCAGCTATAAAAGAAATCGTGTTCTAAAACTAATTAACTCTGATCTTTCTGCTATCTAATCTTATGTTATGAACATTACTGTGGATTTTATAATAGTTTGTCTTATTTGAATTTTATCCATGTTGAACAAGTATAATTGCAAGGGCTGTTTGATGCTGTGTTAGAAATCACCGTTCAACCTTTGTAAACTTGGTTCACATGCAGATCAGAGTGATTTTATAGCTCACTAAGTATGCCAGAAGTACTCAGCAGTCTAGACAGCATTTGTGCTGAGAGAGACAAAATTGCAATTTCAAGCTGATGACCTTTTGTTAGAACTGGTCTTAATGAAAAATGTTTGATCTGAAATGTTCCATCTGTTTTTCACAGCATACATTCCCTGATCTGCTGATCATCTCCAGTACTTTTTGTTATCAGGTTCCTCTTATCTTTGTTGTGTTTTTGGATAAAAAATATCCCCGTGAGGAAAGATCTTCGGTATTTGCAGTAGGAAGTGCACTCAGATGACCCCAGGTAGTAATGAACCAAGGTATTGTCAACAGCTGAATCAAGCATCTCCTTAACTAGGATCTATAGTTGTTACTGGACAGTGATCAGGAAATGCTTTCCCATCATGATCGTATGTTTCTTGATCAGAATGAGCTTCAAAATCTACATGTTCTTTGATCCCTTACACAGTTTTGCACTGCGTGTTGTTCTGTTCTGTAAGTGTTTTTTACCAAGATGTTGTGGAGAAATATCTCACTCATATTTGGTGTTGGGAGTCACCCTTTAGTTAGAGTGGGGGTGAAGGAATAACAGAGAAATGTCACTGATGCTACACCCCTCCCCATCTGTAGTGAATAGCTTTGAGGAAAATCTGTTTCTTCTCACCTTTGTTCTTGTTCAGGGGAGCACCTTGAGAGGCAAGCAAACGAGAGACACTCTTTGTTCAACAGAGAGACCACGGTGAATCCAAAAAGTACACTGAGGAGAAGGCGGACAATCGCTGGCTTGTCTGAGTCAGTTCAGCCTCAGCCAGGTGAGCCCTTGGAATGGCACTCAGGAGCAGAAAAGAAGACTGCCCATACGACTCAGTTGGTGGGCATCTGTTGTGAACAGGAACGTCGGACTGAAACTTGAGATGGACAGGTTGTGTTATGAGTGAAATTGGAAAGTGAGGCTTCTAGCCACTGGAGTTTAGAAGACTGAGAAGGAACCTGACTGAAGCACAGAAGAGCCTGAGGAGTCCGAGCAGGGTGGACGTGGAGAGTGTTTCGACTCCAGGGAAAATCTAGTACAGCTTGAAACTCTCAAGTCTTGTTTTCTGTGGTCTGGCATGTTTTGAATCTCTAGTAAAGATCTACACTAATTCTAAGATCTAAAATTAAAGAAGAACTGTACTAAACCTCCTGATTTTTGCAATCTCAGCTGAAATTGTTTCTGACTTTAGGTTATAGAGAGTTCAAGGAACCATTATGTGACCCTAGGAACGTCTGTTCCCACTCAGAGGTAGACAATTAGGGGCAGCTTTGGTGGTCCAGATCTTCTGTAGTCTGGCTTAAGGGATTAATGTTTATCCAGATAAAGCATTTTTCTTACTCTGAGTTTTGGGAACATTTAATCAGTTAGGCAGCATCTGTTGATAGTAAAACAGCTACCATTTCAGGCTGATGGCCCTTTTAACAGTTTTAGAAAAAGGGGGAAAAAAGTTCATTTTAGAGAGAGAGAGAAGGAGGGAGCGAGAAACACTCAGCAGGCTAATTCTGGTATGGAGAACGAGTGACTTGAAATTGTAGAATCAGCTATTCAATCCAGAAAGTTGTAACAAGGTGCTGATCTTCAGCTTTACATTGAGACTATACATAATGGTATAGATACATAGATCAGAGTGGGAGTGGGCCAGAGAATTAAAATGCAAGGCAACAAGAATCTCAGGGTTTCCCTGTAGACTGAATGCAGATGTATTGCAAAGTTGCCACCAAGTCCGTGTTCACTTTCTCCAATGCAGAAGAGACCATTATGTAAAAGAATCTTTAGGGGCAAATGATCATAATATGATTGAATTCACCCTGAAATTTGAGAGGGAGAAGCTAAAGTCAGATGTATCAGTATTACAGTGGAGTAAAGTGGATTATAGAGACATGAGACAGCAGTTGTCCAAAAATGATTGGAAAAGAACACTGGCAGGGATGACGGCAGATTAGCAATGGCTGGAATTTCTGGAAGCAATTTAGAAGGCACAGGATACATACATCCTGAAGAGGAAGAAGTATTCTAAAAGCAAGATGACACAATCATGGCTAACAAGGGAAGTCAACACCACCATAAGAGCCTGATTGAATTTCATTGGTGAAGGTAGAGCAGTAGATGTAGTGTATATGGATCTCAGCAAGGCATGTCACAAGGTACCCCATGCAAGGCTTATGGATAAAATAAGGAGGCATGTGATCCAAAGGGACATTGCTTTGTGGATCCAGAACTGGTTGCAGATGGGTCATATTCTACATGGAGGTGGGTGACCAGTGGTGTACCTCAGGGATCCGTTCTGGGACCCCTACTCTTCGTGATTTTTATAAATGACCTACATGAAGAAGTGGAGGGTTGGGTTAGTAAATTTGCTGATGACACAAAGGTTAGAGGTGTTGTGGAGAGTGTGGAGGGCTGTCAGAAGTTACAGCGGAACATTGATAGGATGCAAAACTGGGCTGAGAAGTGGCAGATGGAGTTCACCCAGATAAGTGTGAGGTGGTTCTCTTTGGTAGGTCAAATATGATGACAGAATATAGTATTAAAGGTAAGATCCTTGGCAGTGTGGTGGATCAGAGGGATCTTGGGGTCCAAGTCCATAGGACACTCAAAGCTGCTGTGCAGGTTGACTCTGTGGTTAAGAAAGCATACGGTGCATTGGCCTTCATCAATCATGGGATTGAGTTTAGGAGCTGAGAGGTAATGTTGCAGCTATATAGGACCCTGGTTGGACCCCACTTGGAGTACTGTGCTCAGTTCTGGTCACCTCACTACAGGGAGGATGTGGAAACCACAGAAAGGGTGCAGAGGAGATTTACAAGGATGTTGTCTTATGAGAATAGGTTGAGTGAATTCAGCCTTTTTTCCTTGGAGTAACGGAGGATGAGAGGTGGCCTGATAGAGCTGTATAAGATGATGAGAGGCATTGATCGTGTGGGTAGTCAGAGGCTTTTTCCCAGGGCTGAAATGGCTAGCATGAGAGGGCACAGTTTTAAGTTACTTTGAAGTAGGAACAGAGGAAATGTCAGCGGTAAGTTTTTTACGCAGAGAATGGTGAGTGCATGGAATGGACTGCCGGTGATGGTGGTGGAGGCGGATATGATGGGGTTTTTTAAGATACTCCTGGATAGGTACATGGAGCTTAGAAAAATAGAGGGCTATGGGTAAGCCTAAGTAATTTGTAAGGTAAGTACAGTGCATTCCAGTTAGAACCGGTACATTTTGGCCCAATTAAACAGCAGCCGTAATTGGCCAACATTTCATGGAAGTAATTAAAAAAGTATAAAAAAGACAAACTGCCACTTATCTGATTAAAATATTATGTATTTAAATGAAAAACAAACAATAATCAATACTACTACAGTACTATAAAACTGTATTAGTTCCTAATAGTTATCGATTGAGGAATTCAGCAGACACAGCTGCGGTCCTTTAATTGTAAATGAACAAAATCACTGCAGGCACCTCATGTAGATAATCAACTCTCTTCATATAATTCTGTCGATGATTGTATCCTCCAAATTTTCATTTTCATTGTAACATTCATGGTGATTCTTGATACCTTCAGATTCTTCATAGTTCCTAACTTGTTGAAGTAGTGAAATCTTTTCATTTTCACGCCTGGACTGTTTCTGGTATCTTCAAGCATTATTCATTCTAAGCACGGTGTAGTGTCTCATGGCCACATAAATGCACACGGCTGATGCTAGTTAGAAACTGTTCAGCAACAGTCTCCTGTCCAATTAAGCAGCATAGTGTCCCAATTGAACAAAGGAAATCCCAGCTATTTTCTCGATTAATTTTCTGTCCTTCAAGAGTTGGCCCAAATAAGCTGCTATCGTCATTAACCAATGGACCTACTGGCTGTGTTTTGAGTACAGGCTTTAAAAACGCAAACACGAGAAAATCTGCAGATGCTGGAAATTCAAGCAACACACACAAAATGCAGCAGGCTAGACAGCATCTATAGGAAAAAGTATAGTCGACGCCTCGGCCCGAAACGTCAACTTTAGGACAGAATTTGGGATGTTGTGTTGAAGTTTTATATGGCTATGTGGAGGCCTAATTTGGAGTATTGTGTGCAGTTCTGGTCACCTAACTACAGGAAAACTATCAATAAGATTGAAAGAGTGCCAGGAAAATTTACAAGGATGTTGTGTGTTGCTTCAGGTCAGACACTTCTTACAAAAATATTTAAGTAATTTTCCATATATACAAGATTCTGACCTGTTAGATATTATTTTTAAAATGAATCCTTTAGTGAAGGGTCCTATTGGGAAAATTTATAATTTATTGTTACAACAGCACAATTACCCTTCACTTAAGATTAAGCAAGATTGGGAGGAGAGAGCTTAACATGACCCTGATAACAGAAGATTGGTTGCAGATTTTGAAGTTGGTTAACTCTTCTTCGATCTGTGCCAATCACTCTCTAATTCAATTTAAAATTGTACATCGTTGCTTTATAAGAATGTTGTCAGGACTTCAGTACCTGAGTTATAGGAAAAGGTTGAAATAGTTAGGACTTTATGCCCTAGAGCATCAGAGAATGGCAGAGATGTGATAGAGGCATACAAAATTATTAAGTTCCTCTTCAGTTTATTGTCATTCAATTATACAGATGTATTCCGCCAAATCCAAGAAACACAACACAATATATATAACTCTCACACACATTCCTAAAGTAATATCACCACTAGTAAGTTAAGAAATAACAAGATGCATTTATGATACACATTAAAAAATAAACAGTATAACACTACTGACACTTCACGTGTGATGACACCTGGTTGGTGGCAGGGAGTTATGAGGGCATAGATGGAATAAATGCAAGCCGGCTTTTCCCACTGAGGCTGGGTGAGACTGGAACTAGAGGCTATGGGTTAAGGATGAAAGGTGAAATGTTTAACAGGAACACAAGAGGGAACGGCTTCACTCAGTGTTGAGAGTGTGGAATGAGATGCCAGCAGAAGTGGTGGATGCAGGTTAGATTTCAATATTGAAGAGAAATTTGGTTAAGTACAAGGATGTGAGGGGTATAAAGGGCAATGGTCTGGGTGTATGTCTGAGACTGGGTAAATAGTTCAGAATGGAGTAGATCGGCTGAAGGGACTGTTGTAGTGTTCTGTGACTCTATGACTGTTTTGTCTGTTTACTATGGGATATACAGTAAATTACTATGAATGAATTTCAGTTGTGAATATTTTTGATATATGCTAATCGTTGTTACTATTGGAGTATGAAAGTTGCAACTTGCTATTTGCTAGAGAATGAAATCTTAAGAATGTAGAAGACAATGGTGTGTTAATGAGAGGAAGCTAAGAGATGTGGATTATGTAGTCTGTGTTGCTATTTGCTGTGCATGTATCCAATTTAGTAGGAGAATGAAATCTTAAGAATGTAGAAGACAATGGTGTGTTAATGGGAGGTAGCTAAGAGATGTAGATTAGAAGATTAAGTCAATGGGTAGAAACAATAGTGGCGGATGTACCTGTGATACGCAACTATAGACCGATTGGATATGCTAATGCAACTAAACCAGGAGATTGCTATAAAAAATGCTGTGTCCAAGGATTGGTGGGCAATCAGCGACTAGCTCAATGACTGTCTCAGCTTTGATTTGCATATTAAAGTTTAACCCTTCTGCGTCTCCTGGTCGCCTGGAAACCACGACATTACAAAACATATTGTTTATTTTTAACCATTTGGCTCTTTAAGTTTACATAAGAAGGTAATACAAATACAGATCGTGACTGGAGCTTTCCTGTTTAAGAGTCCGCTTCTAGGATGGATGAGACCCCCACCTAGTGGCTGAAATAATATTGCCATACTTTGAGTTTACAAATTTGTGAGGAGAGCGAATAAAAGTCAAAATGCATGTAATAAAAATTTCAAACAAAACTGCTGACAATATTTATGCTTCAGGTGAGATTTGTTATATAGTCAATGAAGTTGAGCATAATAAAAGAATGCTGAATACTTTAGAACTACTCACCATGGCTAATCTGTAGAGAGAACAGGACATTTGATAAAAGTAGATGAGGTGTCCAGAGTTCTTCAGAAAAATGAAGCCGGCTAAAAGCCAGCTAGGGATGTATATCAGCTAAGGACACAAAAACTATTGTCAAAGCGTCGACTGTAAATGGTCCAATGTCCAAAGGTGGTAAAGAGATGTTTGATGGTTAATATGGACTGGGAAAGTTGAAGGGATTCTTCAACTCTACAGATATACAGCACAGAAACATCTGATTGTTCTTTGAGGAGATCAGATGGACAGTGTTGAGTGAACACCTACTATGTGGCAGTGCTCTTTAAAGGCCACATTCAACAATCTCCAATTGCCCTTGGGTGAATTAGTGGTCATGCAGTGTTCAGTTCTTTTAAACATTGCAAGTGTTGAAAAGGAGATTGATATAATCCTGAAAATAATAAGGAATCTCAAAAGAAGTTCATGTTACTCCTCCATTCAAGAATACTCCGAGAAATGGGAGCCATGCTCAGGGAATGCCTTGCTCAGGCATTTAAGGACAAGGGTTAAAACACAGACCTTAGATCAGCACAGCACAGTACCGACCGGCCTGTCAGTCCTCAATGTGGTGCTGAACTACAACATATGACCATAAGACATAGGAGCAGAATTAGACCATTTGGTCCATCAAGTCCTCATCAATCATGGCTGATCCTTTTTTTTCTCCTTCTCAACCCCAGTTCCCGGTCTCTCTCCATAACCTTTGATGCCATGTCCAATCAAGGACCTTAAATACACCTAACAACCTGACCTCCACAGCTGCATGTGGTGACAAATTCCACAAATTCACCACTCTCTAGCTAAAGAAATTTCTCCACATCTCTGTTTTGAATGGATGCCCCTCTATCCTGAGGCTGTGCCCTCTTGTCCTAGACTCTCCCACCATGGGAAACATCCTTTCCACATCTACTCTGTGTAGGCCTTTCAACATTCGAAAAGTTTCAATGAGATCCCCTCTCATCCTTCTAAATTCCAGCAAGTACAGAGTTATCAAACATTCCTTTTATGATAACCTGGAATCATCCTTGTGAACCTGCTCTAGAACCTCCAATGCCAGCAAATCTCTTCTAAGATGTGAAGCCAAAAACTGTTCACAATACTCAAGGTGAGGCCTCACCAGTGCCTTGTAAAGTCTCAGCATTACATCCTTGCTCTTGTATTCTAGATCTCTTGAAATGAATGCTAACATAGCATTTGCCTTCCTTACCACCAACTCAACCTGCAAGTTAACCTTTAGGTGTTCTGCACAAGGATTCCAAGTCCCTTTTCATCTCAGATTTTTGGACTTTCGCCCTGTTTAGAAAATAGTCCGCACATTTATGTTTACTACCAAAGTACATGACCATGCACTTTCTAGCATTATATTTACTTTGCCACTTTCTTGCCCAATCTGCTAATCTCTCTAAGTCCTTCTGCATCCTATCTGGTTCCTCAACACTACCTGCCCCTCCACCAATCTTCATAGCATCTGCAAACTTGACAACAAAGCCATCTATTTCATCATCTAAATCATTTATACACATCATAAAAAGAAATGGTCCCAACACCAACCCCTACGGAACACCACTAGTCATTGGCAGCCAACTAGACAAGGATCCTTTTATTCCCACTCGCTGCCTTTTTCCAGTCATCCAGTGCTCTAGCCATGTTAGTAATTTTCCTGTAATATCATGGTCTCTTAATTTGGTAAGCAGCCTCATGTGATAGATAGAGATAGATAGATAGATAGATAGATAGATACTTTATTCATCCCCATGGGGAAATTCAACTTTTTTCCCAATGTCCCATACACTTGTTGTAGCAAAACTAATTACATACAATACTTAACTCAGTAAAAAATATGATATGCATCTAAATCACTATCTCAAAAAGCATTAATAATAGCTTTTAAAAAGTTCTTAAGTCCTGGCGGTAGAATTGTAAAGCCTAATGGCATTGGGGAGTATTGACCTCTTCATCCTGTCTGAGGAGCATTGCATCGATGGTAACCTGTCGCTGAAACTGCTTCTCTGTCTCTGGATGGTGCTATGTAGAGGATGTTCAGAGTTATCCATAATTGACTGTAGCCTACTCAGCGCCCTTCGCTCAGCTACCGATGTTAAACTCTCCAGTACTTTGCCCACGACAGAGCCCGCCTTCCTTACCAGCTTATTAAGACGTGAGGCGTCCCTCTTCTTAATGCTTCCTCCCCAACACGCCACCACAAAGAAGAGGGCGCTCTCCACAACTGACCTATAGAACATCTTCAGCATCTCACTACAGACATTGAATGACGCCAACCTTCTTAGGAAGTACAGTCGACTCTGTGCCTTCCTGCACAAGGCATCTGTGTTGGCAGTCCAGTCTAGCTTCTCGTCTAACTGTACTCCCAGATACTTGTAGGTCTTAACCTGCTCCACACATTCTCCATTAATGATCACTGGCTCTATATGAGGCCTAGATCTCCTAAAGTCCACCACCATCTCCTTGGTCTTGGTGATATTGAGACGCAGGTAGTTTGAGTTGCACCATATCACAAAGTGTGGCACCTTGTCAAAGACATATTGAAAATCCAAATATACAACATTCACTACATCCCCTTTATCTATCCTACTTGTAATCCCCTCAAAGAATTCTCACGTTCATCAGGCAGAACTTTTCCTTAAGGATATATTTCCCTTAAAAATATATCAACCTACTCCATGACCAATTTAACTCTTCCATGCTACATAGCAAATAATCCTCCATTTTTTTCAACCATGTGCCTAATAATTTCTTAATTCTTTCTCAATCTGTAACTGCCCCTTCTCAGCCCAGCTCTCCATCCTGTCTATGTCCTCTTGTGATCTAGAACAACCTTCTACACGATCCGTAACACCACCAACCTTCACAGCATCTACAAGATTGCTAACACACCCTTCCATTTCTGAATCCATGTCACTTATAAAATTCAGTATGAGCAGGGATCAGAATGTCCCTGTAGTGACATACAGAATGTCACTAGTAGCTGTCATCCATCTACTACCCCTCTCTGCCTTCTGTGGGCAATCCATTTCCGAATCCATGCCAGGTTTCCCTGATTTTCTGGATGAGCCTTCCATGGGGACTCTTGTTAAATGCCTCACTAAAGTATATATATACACCACACCCTATCTTCAACTATTTTTTTTTGTCATCTTATGGAAAAAAGTCAATCAGACTTGTGAGGTATGATCTGCCCCTCAAAAAGCCATGCTGATTGTCCCTAATAAAATTGTGCTTCTCTCAATAATACTGTCTGATTTTTTGCTTCCTATGCCTTTAAGTGTGCATCCTTTTTCCTGGTGGCTAAATGTTCCATCTGTCTTGTCATTCACGGTTCCTTCACTTTACCATTGTTTCCCTGCCTCAATTAGACAAACCTATCCAGAGCACCATGCATGAGCTCCCTAAGCAACCTCCACATTTCTGCTGTGCATTATTCTGAGAACATCTGCTCCATATTTACTATCCAAGTTCATGTTTAATACCTTTATAATTAGCCCTCTCCCAATTAAATACTCCCACATACCATTTGCATCTATCCTTGTTCATGACTATGCTAATTGTCATGGACAAGGGTTGTTGCTTCACACCGAAGAAAGATCTATGAGTGTCAATATATAAAAAATGAAGATGTCAGAAGCAGAAATTGATGAGCCCTTTTGTCAATGACTGATTCAAAACATACTGCACCCTGATCTGGGAAGAGAACAAAGTTTACTACTGAATGTAAATGTGACTTCTGGAAACCCCCACCACGTTGGTTTGTTACTTTTGGAGTGGGAAAGTTATATGGATCTTCAAAATGACTTGATATGGGTTATTCAGATAGCCATTCATTTCTTTGGCAGGTTAGGGAATTCACAAAGGTGGAGTTATTATTACTGTGGTGATTCTGTACTGTGGTGAAGTTTTGAAGTGATAGGTGTTGGAGCTGTTGCTTGACAAAAACTTTATTACTGATTTTGATTAGGGTGTTTTCAGAAGTCTCCATGATTTTACAGATAGTCCAGGGGATTGTGTGAGCATTAGGTAGCATAGTGGTCAGCCCAACGCTTTACCAGCGACCTGGGTTCAATTCCTGCTGTTGCCTGAAAGGAGTTTTGTACATTCTCCCCGGAACTGCGTGGGTTTTCCTTCCACAGTACAAAGACATACTAGTTGGTCATTGTAAATTGTCCCATGATTAGGTTAGGATTAAATAGGGAGATTGTTGGGTGGCATGGTTCGGAAGTCCAGAAGAGCCAATTCTTCACTGTATGTCAATAAAAATACAAATAAAGTGAAAATAATCCCATAAGGAATGGAATCAAAGTGCACTTCCCCCCATAGGGCAAAGTAATTTCACATGTGAAATGGATTTGACAGCCACAACTTGTATTTATGCATCACTCTTAACGAATAGAGATACAAGCACATTCTGATGCCAATCCATATAAAGGAATGTGAAGTCAAAGTTGAGTTTTCCGCAGTGAATTTTCACAAGAGAAAGAAATAGAGAGAGTTAGGCAGGGGAACTCTATAGTAGAGGATTCTAGCAGCTAAAAGTGTAGTTTCCACTAGAGCAGTAGTGAGGGATAGGAGAGGTAGCAGAAATAACACAGTACACGAATCATTAGTGTTCAGCCTGTAGAGAAAAACAATACAATGTTTTGGTCTAATTGTTTCTCCATTCTTCCCATTTTCCACTATAATCATTGTTTCCTTAATATCAGTTTCCACAAACAGGTGTGATTATTGTCTTCCTCCCAGAATGAAACATTTATTCACATTTTTTTTAGAAAGAATTTTGTTTAAATGTCCATTTTCCACCATGTCTCTGGATTGAGTGAGTGCAAGTCATTCCGATAACTTCAACAGCCCAGATATTCATATAATACTAATGATGTACTGGCCTGCCACCTAATGGTCACCAGCATGTATTACACTTTCTACTGACCACAATAATTCATGCATTTCAAACAGAAATTGAATGTCAATCCTAGGGCTCTGCTACACCAGATAAACAATTATATAATAAATAGATTTGCTACATTCCTACTGACGTACTTGGGAGTAATTCTTACATGCATGTCATAACAGCATCTTTCATTAAATATAGTGAAACCTGCTTTACCAATTTATCCTGATAAAGTTATAGCCAAATTAAATATGAAGATGGTATGATGCATGTTAAAATCAGGTGCAGAATTGGATGTTGAGGATCTACATAAAGAAGGAGGGAGTTTTTATCATTGATTCACAAATCATAGAACCTTGATATCAGGTGAAATGGTCCGACATCCTACCAGTGGTGGTATGAGAGATGAAAGGAATGTGTGAGCCCAGAGTAAATCACAAGTCTCAGACAGAGTGAGGAAATATTAAATTCTTTAAATAACTTAACGTGAAGATAAAGTGGACATAGGTATTCCAGAAACTCATCCAGGAGTTTCTTTTTATCTTAGTATAAAGCTGATTTGTTTGGGACAAACCTTTTTTTTAGCCAGCAATAAATGCATCCAGTGATATCAACCACAACTAAACAATAAAGTCCACAGAAATGAATATGCAGGGTGAGGTAGTGGCCAATGATACCCTTTCACATATTACTGTTATTAGCAGATTACTTTCTTTCTGTACTTGCTCAAGAGTGACAAAATTTTCAGATTTGCAGGCAGAAGCATTAACTTTAGTTTCTAAAAGTTATGAAATAAGTCCCACACTCGAATTAAAATTCCAAGCAAGAGAAAATCTGCAGATGCTGGAAATCTAAGCAACACACACAATGCTGAAGGAACTCAGCGGGTCAGGTAGCATCTGTGGAAAAGAGTAAACAGCAGCCGAGGCTGTTCATCAGGAAGGGTCTTAGACCAAAATGTCGACAGTTTACTCTTTTCCATAGTTGCTGTCTGGCCTGCTGAGTTCCTCCAGCATTCCGTGTGTGTTGCAAGAGTTAAAATTACTCTGTCTTTAAGTGATCAGATATTTGGAACTAATTATTGATTGGAAGTATTCATTAAGCTGACCCCTTTAGCCTTTTAGGACTAAACTGTAATTAAGTAGGTTATTCCAGTTAGCATTTACAGCAACCATTTGCCCTCCTTGACAGTGGGCTTCAAACGTAGGTCCAAATACAGTGATGCAGCTGTAGGAGACTGCAAGATCATAGACACTGACATGAAAGTTGGTGATGGGAACTGGGTAATGAAATGTGAAGGAGCACATAAGGAAGGTGAAGAACAGATGTGCAGAAGTCAGGAGACAAATGTAACAGATGAGCAAGAAATGAAGTTGATGGTGGGAGGGGGACACTCTTCCCCATCAGACTGAATGCCATGCTTTCAGCTATTTAGTCTCCAAGTGTTGGATTTTCCTCCTGTTATCTGATTGCTTGTATCTCATCCTTTAAAATATATCTACCCTATTGGACTCCATCATATTTTATTTGATAATAGTCCCAAGAAGTGGTTTAGAATGGTTTGCTGTATAAAGGATCTTTTGAAGAAAGAGTGTAAAAAGTGCATTCTCCTTCCGGCTCTTAGAACACATTACATATGACTCCTGATGAAGGGTTAATGTTGTCACTACCTCCTCCCATCGATGCTGTCTGGCCTGCTGAGTTCTGCCGGCATTTTGTGTTTTTACATATGATTTGTTGTGTTTGGGACATTGGCTGCTGTCTGTAGAGTAGGAAAGCTTGTCTCTATCTAACTGGTGAACTCAGTCTGCCCAAGAAGGGATTGTTTTATTGCTGGGTGCAGAACAAAGTCAAATATGTAGTGGAATTTTACAAAGGAAGCCTAAGTTAAGTTGATTAATGGTCCAGTGATTTTGTCTGGGCTGTTTCTTTCACTAAAGAGGTCACCTTTGCTCCCTGACAGTGCCACCCACAGGCACAGCACACTTGGGGCACTGCAACCACACAATATTTTAATGTCTACAGTCGAAAAATGCTTAACCGTCATGTTCCGTTTGTGACATGGAATGTCTTTGAAACCAATAATATTTAAACCAAAGCATTTGGTGTTTCTAATATTTGCTTGCAATTCCTACAGGGAATTTAAATGTGTTGAAAGTTATATTCACTTGTTCCTGTCAGTTGGAAACAGTAAAAAGTAAGTGACTTGCAGTTAATGTTCTCAGATCTAAAGAATTTATTGGGTCAATTTTATTTTTGCTTTATAGGGGCTTTTAAGGAAGAATTGAGATCTCCACGTATGTTAACAAAGACAGAGACAAACCAGCGTCTCTTTACTTTTGATGAAGATATGAGTGTTACCAATGGGAAACAGGACCCCGTTAACAATCTTGGGATGGTGCAGTCATTTCCTCCAACTCTCAGGAAGGTACAAAGTGATCTAGGTCAAATAAACAATTCAAATCTATCTCAGTCTTCAGGGAACATCACATTCACAATGAACAATCCCCAGGTGATGCCTACATCATTAAGTGAACATAGCTTCTCTTCTCTCAACACTTCTTGGAATCAAATGAGAGGATCCAGCTTTTCTTCTTCCTTGAACAATTCGAGTGTTGTAACTGCGCCAAGCTCGGTGTCAGTGGAGGCCTTGCATGTTGACAAACGTGCTCCTTTGACATTCAGTCAAACATACAACAATGGTCAGCCCCATGTGCAGCAGGCTGTTGTTTCTTCAGTGCAGGAGCAACATGCTACTGTGTCCAATCTGGGAAACCACATGGAGAACCAATGTACTTACAGTAAAGCTTGGAACGGCAGCAGTTCTGTGTCTTCGCCTCATGTTTCAGATATGGCTTCATCTGCGTCACTTCAGTGTTTGAAACATCCTCAGCAGCAAGACTCAGGGCTATTACTGAATGCTGGCTCACATCCAGATTGCAATGTTTCATTATCAACCTTTTTACCAAGTGAAGGCCAAAGACAAAATGCCAGAAGCCCCATGATCAACACTTTCACAACACCACCAGGGGAAGCAGCACAGAAACTTCAGAATCATAAGGATGCAAGAACTAACCATGAACGAATTATAATTTACCCAATTGATGGCATAATTGAAGATACGGCCTCAAGCCTGGAACTCCAAGGTTACGCAAATACGGATGCTTGCAAATTCCGTGAGAGGTCACTGTCAACGCCAACAGATTCTGGGTCATGCTGTTCGGCAGATGCAGTAAGATTCTATGACTCCAGGCACTATGACCACACCCGGCGGCATAGTGCAAATTACATCATGCGTTATCCCAGTGCCAGCTCCGAAGACAGCCAAAGCACCGAGAACGTCTCTGTAATAACTGACCAGGAAGGATGCCAGAAAACAAGACCTCGGTCAAGAAGTATCTCTTTGAAAAAGCCAAAGAAGAAGCCAATTCCACCGGTGCGAAATGTCTCCTTGAAGACGTGTGAGATCAGTCCTAATCCTGAAAGAATTCCATCAAACAGTTCTCCTCAAGAAAACAGGCCAACAAAGCTGTTTATCCCTGCAGAGAAGCAGGTGGCTCAAAATGAATCAATAGATAGCAATGAATCCAGTGGCTTTATATCAGATGCCCGTTCCAGCTCAACTACACCCACGATGAAGGACGGAGAACCCATACGGTACACAGAACACTGGTTCCTTAATGATTGGAAGTCCAATGATCCATATAGGTCCCTCTCAAACTCTAGTACTACAACAGGAATAACTGTAATTGAGTGTATTAAGTCTCAGAGCAGTTCTGAATCCTTGACGTCACCATCTGTTTCAAGAGCTACAACTCCATCCCAGTTATCTGTTGAAGTGGAATCCAAAGTATCTTCGCCAGGGAAGCTCCCTGGTCTGATGTCGCCATCTAGTGGTTATTCAAGTCAGTCAGAAACACCTACCACTTCTTTTCCGATGTCTGTTTATCAGGGCCATGTGCCACAGCCAGGAGGCAAACCAAAGCCCAAGGTACCAGAAAGGAAGTCTTCATTGCAGCCAGTTTCCCCAAATGAAAAGAGCCCAAAATCAAAGCGCGTCTTTGACTTGCCCATTACTCCACCTCCTCATTTGGATTTTACAGGACTGCTCTCTTTCAAAAGCAAAGCAAAAGCTAGCCGACGGCATTCCGATTCCTCAAATATCAATAAGCCTGGCCAGAAACATAGCCCTAACCAACCTTCCATGCCAATCATCACCCAGACAGTTTTGGAATCTGTCCGCCTTCGCTCAGTCAGTAAATCAGAAAGCGAGGATCATCTGGATGCATTAGAACCACCACTGGTAACCCACAGTGAACCCAGTGAAACACCCCCGAAAAAGGTCCGACCACCAGTTCCAGGAAAGCCACCAATGTCAAAAAGACCTTCAAGTATCGCACTAAAGCTTTCTCCAATCGAGCATCCATGTCCCACAACTACGCTCACTTCACCAGCTTCTAAAAATAAAGGTTTTGTCACAGTCTTTAGGAAAGTTGGTGTCCAAAGACAAAGCTCTTTAGATAGCCCAGAGAGTCAGAAGCCCCTGGGACCTCCAGAATCTGCACGTGCTCAGTCTGTTTACATTCAGAGTAACCACTTGGGCAATAAACAATCCAGAGGTGTACTAAACACCCAGGACGAGAGCCAAATGCTAAGTTCCACAGAGTTAACAGGGACTTCCACTCAATATATTGAGAAGAAGAAAACTAAGACACCACCTCCTGTCCCCAAGAAACCAAATGTACTGATTGTGCCAACAAATACGGCGCACATACTTGTAGTCACGGAGAGAACAGATCAGAGCCCACTACACAACCCAACTGGCCCTGCATCCCCTAACAATGCAAATGCTCCACCTGCCACTGATGCCTCCCATGCAGAACGAGGGTCGAAAGTGATTAAAGCACATGGTCCAAGTACAGGAACTGTTGCAGCTACTGACATTCACCTGGAAGGAAACAGATATGTGGAATACAATGATGGGACTGGGAGATGCCAAAACATACCACTGAGCCCTGATCTGGGTCAGCATTCTGCAGGTATGTGAGGTATCAAGTTATAAACTGATTCTTTACAGATTAAAAGTTTCTAGGCCTCTTACTGCTAGGTGTCATGGTAGTGGTTTAAATAAGCTACCTGGTTGTGGAAAATTCAGTCCACCCTTCCCACAGAGTTGTGTGCAATTCTTAGTGGCTGGGCACCTGTTGTGTGGAAGACAGGTATTTAAGTAATCATTTTTCAGTGTAAGTATCCCAGTTGTACACTCTGAGGTCACTGTAATAGGTACCCCTTACCTAATAAAGTGGCCACTGAGTGTATGTTCGTGGTCTCCTGCTGCTGTTACTCATCTACTTTAATGTTTGCTGTGTTGGACATTCAGAGATGCTCTTCTGCTGTTGTTTTGTGTGATTGTTTGAGATACTGTCACCTTCCTGTCAGAACTATTCTCTTCTGACCTCTATCATTTAAAAAAAGGCATTTTCACCCATAGAACTGCAGCTGATTGGATGTTTTATTGCTTTGTGCACCGTTCTCTGTACCCTTCAGAAATTGCTGTGTGTGAAAATGCCAGGAGATCAGCAGTTTCTGGGATACTTACACCAACAATCATTCTACGGTCAAAGATACTTGGATCACATTTCTTTCCCATTCTGGTGTTTGTTCTGAACAACAACTGAACCTCTTGGCCATGTCTGCATGCTTTAATGCTGCCACATGATAGACCGAGCCATTTAAAATGCCTAGTTCCATCGGCCTGCACTCAGCCCACAGTTCTCCATACCCCTTCCATCCATGTACCTATCCAAACTTCACTTAAACTTTGAAATCAAAATCCCCTCCACCACTTGTGATGGCAGCTTGTTCCACACTCTCACCACCCTCTTAATGAAGAACTTTCTCCTCATGTTTCCCCATAAACATTTCACCTTTCACCCTTAACCCATGACCCACTCTCAGACCAAAAAGCCTGCTTGCACTTACTCTATCTCTACACCTCATAATTTTGTATACCTGTATTAAATGCCCCCTTAATCTTCTACATTTCAGGGAATAAAGTCCTAACCTCTTCAATCTTTCCTTATAATGCAGATCCTCCAGTTTTGTAAACTTTCACTGTACTGTTTCAATCTCATTTACGTCTTTCCTGTAGGTAGGTGACTAAAACTGTGGACATTACTCCAAATTAGGCCTCACCTATGTCTTATACAGCTTCAACATAACATCCCAACTCCTGTACTCAAAACTTTGATTTATGAAGGACAATGTGCCAAAAGCTTTCTTTATAACCTTATCTATCTGTGATGCCACTTTCAATGAATTATAGACTTGCAATCCCAGATCCCTTTGTTCTACCACACTCCTCAGTGCTTGACCGCTTACAGTATGAGACCTATCCTGGATGGTCCTCCCAAAGTGCAACCCCTCGCACTTGTCTGCATTAAATTCCACCTGCCGTTTCCCAGCCGATCCAGATGCTGCTGCAAGTTTTGACAGTCTTTCTCACTGTCCACTACCCCTCTCCTGGTGTCATCTGCACATTTGCTGATCCAGTTAACCACATTTTCATCCAGATCATTGATATTAATGAAAATCAACAATGGACCCGCACCAGTCCCTGGGGCTCTCCACTAGTCACGGGCCTACAGTCAGAGAGATGACTACCTACTATCACTTTCTGGCTTCTCCAGCAAAAACAAAGTCTCTTGCAATTTACGACCTCATCTTGAATGCGAAGTGACCGGACTTTCTTGACCAACCTCACATGCGAGATCTTGTCAAAGGCCTTGCTGAACTCCACGTAAACAACATCCATTGCCTTGCCTACATCAACTTTCCTGATAATGTCCTCGAAAAACTCTGAGATTAGTTAGACGTGACCTACCACGCACAAAGCCATGTTGACTATCCCTAATTAATCCCTGTCTATCCAAATATACATATATCTGGTCTCTTCGAATATCTTCCCATGACTTTCCCACTGCTGAAGTTTGGCTCAAGGGTCTATAAATTCCTGGTTTATTTTTAGAGCTTTTCTTAAACAGCAGAAAAACATTAGCTATTCTTCAATCCTCCAGTACTTCAACTGTTGCAAAAGATGATTTAAATATCTCTGCTAGAGCCCTTGCAATTTGCCTCCTCAGGGTCTGAGGGAACATCTTGTCAGCCCTTGGGAATTTTTCCACTCTGATTTGCCTCAAGACAGCATACACCTCCTCGTCTGTAATCTGTACGGGGCCCATAACCTTGATGCTGCTTTGCCTTATTTCTGTAGACCCTATGTCCAGCTCCTGAGAAAACACAGATGCAAAAAAATCTATTACTACATCTCTTTTGGCTCCACGCATAGATAACCATTTTGATCTTCCAGAGGACCAATTTTGTCCCATGCGATCCTTTTGCTCTTAACATGCCTGTAGAAGCCTTTAGGATTCTCCTTCACCTTGTCTGCTGAAGCAACCTCATGCCTTCTTTTAGCCTTCCTGATTTCTTTCTTAAGTGTTCCTTTGCATTTTTATACTCCATAAGTACCTTATTACTTCCTTTTATTTCTTAGTCAAAGTGAAGAGAGTGTGCAAGTTCGTGGGTGTCAAGATCTCATGAGGATCTAACGTAGTACCAATGTATTGATGCAGTTATAAAGAAGGCAAGCCAGCTGCTGTATTTCATTAGGAGTTTGAAGAGATTTGGTTTGTCAACTAAAACATTCAAACACTTCTACAGATATACTGTGGAGAGCATTCTGACCGGCTACATCACTGGGTCAGTGGTTTTGGTGGGGGTGGGGGGGGGTGCAGGTACTACTGCACAGGACGAAAGAAACTTCAGAAAGTTGAAAATTAGTCAGCTCCATCTTGGGCAACAGCCTCCATAACACCCAGGACATCTTCAAGGAGTGGTGCTTCCGAAAGGCAGCGTCCATTATTAAGGACCCCATCACCTAGAACATACCCTCTTCTCTTTGTTACTGTCAGGAAAGACATACAGAAGCCTGAAGGCACACGCTCAGCGATTCGCGAACAGCTTCTTCCCCTCTGCCATCCGATTCCTCAATGGACATTGAACCCAAGAACACTACCTCATTTTTATCTATTTATTCAATCATATATATTTACTTACTGTAATTGATTTACTTATTTTTTTCTCTTTCTATATCATCATGTGTTGCATTGAACTGCTGCTGCTAAGTTAACAAATTTCACGACACATGCCGGAGTAATAAACCTGATTCTGATTCAGATTCTGATCTCTACAAATTTCTTCCTTTAACTCCCTTGGACTGTTGGCTGGTCTATGATATAGACCGATTAACATGGTCATATCTTCCTTATTCCTCAGTTCCACCCATAAAGCCTCACCAGACATGTTCTCCAATCCATCCTGACTAAACAGTGCTGTGATATTTTCCTTGACTAGTAATGCCACCCTTTCCCCTTGAATCCCTCCCGCTCTATCATGTATAAAACAACGGAACCCTGGAATATTGTGCCAGTACTGCCCCTACTGCAATGAAGACTCACTAATAGCTACAATATCATAATTCCATGGGTTGAACCATGTCCTGAATTCACCCGCCTTTCCTATGATACTTCTTGTATTGAAATATATGCAGCTCGGGACACTAGTCATACCATGCTCTACCTTGTGATTCCTAACTTTCAGGTCTTAACAACATCTGTCTCCACAACCTCTCCACTCTCTGTTCTGGCACTCTGATTCCCATCCCCCTGTAACTCTATGTTTCTAAACCACCCCCCTTCCCACCCTCCCATCCCCTGTGCAGTACTAGCAAACTTTCCCTCTAGGATATTAGTCCCCCTCCTGTTTAAGTGCAAACTGTCTTTTCTGTAGAGGTCCCACCTTCCCTGGAAGAGAGCCCAGTAAAAATGTGAAGCCCTCCCACTTACATCAACTCCTTACCTATGTGTTAAACTCTATAATCTTCCTATTTCTGACCGCACTAGCATATGGCATGGGTATTATTCCTGAGAGTACAACTCTTTAACTTAGCACCTAGTTCCTTGAACTCACTTTGCAGAAACACATCCCTCTTCGTACCTATGTCATTGGTACTTACATGGACCACAATCTCTGGCTGCCCTCCCTCCCATTTGAAAACGCTGAGGATTCAGTCCAAGATGTCCCAGACCCTGGCACCCAGGAGGCAAAATACCATCTGGGAATCTCATTCTCTTCCACAGAACCTCCTCGCTGTTCCCCTAACAAATGAATCCTGTATCACCGCGGCTCAGCTCTTCTCCCTCCTTCCCTTCTGAGCCATGGAGCCATGCCCGGTGCCAGAGACCTGACTACCGTGGCTTTCCTCTGCTAGGTCATCGGCCTCAACAACATCCCTGTTACTGACGGGGATGGCCACAGGGGTATTCTGCATTACTCTTTAACCCCTTCACCCTTCTGACTGTCACCACGCTTCCTGTATCCTGCACCTTGTGTGTAACTACCTCCCTACATGTCCTATCTATCACCCCCTCAGCCTCCCAAATGATCCAGAGTTCATCCAGTTCCAGTTTGAATTCGTTAATGCAGAGCTTTAGAAGCTGCAGCTGGATGCACTTCCTGCTGGTGAAGTTGTCAGGGACACTGGGGGTTTCCCTGCCTTCCCACATCCCGCAAGAGGAACATTTAACTATCCTCCCTGGCATCCCAGCTGCTCTGAATGAGCAATTATAAAGCAGGAAACAATAAATAAGCAGAAAGAAATCTCCCTGCAGCTTCTTGTCTTCTCTCACTCAAGCCTCTTCTTGCTGAAGATTTGAAGAGCTAAATCCTCAAAATCCCCACTCTAAACACTGTCCTCTCCAACAAAGGCCACTCTACTTTCCGCTGCGTTACTTTATTTTGCACTCTCCAATGAATCCCAATCTCTGTTCAAAGCAGAACTCTCACGAAGCACTGCTTTTTAATGCACACTCGCCATCCTGAGCAAGTTCCACCTTCCCTCGCTCCTAATCTCTGATTCACCGCTATGCAGACACCATTTCCACCTTCCCTCGCTCCTAATCTCTGATTCACCGCTATGCAGACACCATTTCCACCTTCCCTCGCTCCTAATCTCTGATTCACCGCTATGCAGACACCATTTCCACCTTCCCTCGCTCCTAATCTCTGATTCACCGCTATGCAGACACCATTTCCACCTTCCCTCGCTCCTAATCTCTGATTCACCGCTATGCAGACACCATTTCCATCTTCCCTCGCTCCTAATCTCTGATTCACCGCTATGCAGACACCAAAATTCTCGAGAGGCGCTTTTTATGCACACTAACTGACCTGAGTGAGTTACCCCTTCATTACAATAAATTACAATTTTAACTTCCCTACCCGTGCACTCTGCATTACCTCCTACCATAACCGATACCCAGAAAATAAGTTTCACATAGAAGTCCTATGTTCAGAGAACCCAGGTAGGTAAGTTAAAATGACAATATTTTGTAAAAGTTTGAGCATTTTTGGTTACACTGAAATTGCCTACGTAATATGATTGATGATGTCATAGAGACCAATCAGCTTTGAGTTCTGAGGTGTCACCATTTGTCCCAATAAATATGGTGAGCTAAAGTGCCATGTAGATTCAGCTAAAATCTGATGAGACAAGAAATGGGATTTTCCTATGTTTATTTCAATCTAATGGAACTTTAGTTAATGCACAAGGTTCGAGAGACTGCTTTCCCTCTTTTCATTAGAGTTTTCACTGGCAATGGTAGGGCTGAAAAATGGGACAGAAATGTGCTGCTTGGCTCCAAGCACATTTCTGAGTAGGAACAAATGGTTATCAGTCTTGTTCCAATAATCATGATCTGTTTACACCATAAGTATTTCTAAAACAAGAAGCTTAATTTACCTTGACATAGAGCAGTATGAAGCTTTATATAATCGACGCTGTTCCATTAAGATCATATTTAATGACAATTTGAGATGTGCTTAACACAAAGTTTTACCCACGCTGGCAGTGATCTCATTCAGCTGTCTAGGAAGACTCATGGCTGTGGTCATCCATGTAATCTGAGAGACAAACAGCCCAGTTCCCAGTTGGAGCATCCACCCATAGAACATTCTGATCTCTAAGAAAAAAATGTCCCGTTCTTATGTGACTTTGCTTAAACAGGGTTCTTGAAATGCTCCTCCATATTCACTTGGCCATCTAAGATGAGTGAGGAAAGGAAACATCTCAAAGAAGGGGTAAGTGACTGAAGGTTTCTTGCAGCTATTGAATAGTATGGTGAAAAGAGAGTAGCCATCTATTGCAAAGATACTTTCCCCTTGCTTAAATATAAGCAGTCTGCTTAACCATAGCTGCACTGGCATTTCTGCTAAACCATTTTATACAAATACCCAATTGGCAAGATTGTCTGGATATTACCTGAAGGAAAATACTGTTTGATTTCCTTCCCAGAAGAAGGCTTCAAGGTTACTCTGGCTGTCATTAGCTTATGTGGCAGAGCTGATCAAATTGGAGATCTTTGGTTTTAATGGCTCAGTAACACAAGTCACTGAATCACTAAACTGCTTAGGTTTCTAAGATGGTTTAATCAGACAATGTAGCCCAGATGCAGGTGCACATAGATCTACTAGCAAGTCATGGTATCTTTTTGGTATTTTTTGCTTCTTGTAGTTTAGATTTTCTGGGTGCTATACTTTGGATTCTGATACGTAGTGGTGTGCACAACTGAGTGATTTTTCCATTGCTGCATCTGCACAAATGTTGATTCAGCTGAAGTCTTTAGGGACTCCACTAATAGTTGAATTCTATCTCATTATCTCTAGATATTCCCTTGAATCCAAATGCTAAGCAGAGAAGTCCCACAGATGCACAGGGTGGAGAAATGATGGAGGATGATGATGAGGTCTTCGTCTCCTCAGGCGCCCAACGCTCCACTGAAGATCTCTTCACTGTTATTCACAGGTAAGGAAAACATTGAGGGGTGAGCATATGGAGAATATGAGCATAAGTAATGAATAAACACGAGCTTCCACGATGCCTATGGGGTGAAACTGGTGATGAAATATTCAGTCTACGTGGTGTTCCAGCTGATCTTCCTCCAGATTTATGGCAGCAGACCAGGAGAAATCCCACAGAGGTCTCAGCAATTGCTCATTATTAACTGAGTAGCTGATACGATGCCAGCTACTGTGGGGGTGGCTTGTCAACTAACTAATTTCATACTCTCAAAATGAGATTGTCTCTGGTTGAGACTGTAATCCAGTACAGTGGGAATGTCACTTTTGGACTAAACAATAATTAATTATGCTGGAATAAAATTCATTATTACTGTTAATACATTTGAACCTATTTTATTGCGATTTCCAACATTACAGCTTATAGTAGTGGGACTATTTGTGACTGGAAATAGCATATTTTGTTGAAATTTTAATCACTGATGTAACGGTGGGATTGTCAATAGCCAATTTCACTGTCTAGTCCATTGGGATTAGCACTGATTGATCTTACCTCCATTTGTTTGGGATTTTTAATAACTGAGATGAAAATGTCATTGTCATCATATTCCATTATGTTGGCATTGCCAACAACATTGAGAGCTGATGTAGGGCATTGACATAAAACATTGACTGGTTCTTTGCTCTCAACTGCTCAACCCACTGAATGCCTCCAGCAGATTGCTCATTGCTCCAAATCCCAGTGTCTGCAGTCTTTTCTGTCTCCATGCATTACAATGAGATTGTTAATTTCCAATCTTACAATACATTATAGTGGAATTGTCTATGACAGATGTTACATTGCATTACAGAACAATTGATAATCACTGATAGTACATCTTTATGATGAGGTTGTCACTATCTAATATTACAATAAATTCCTCACGGATTTCCAACTATTGACTGACTTTCAACCTGACTGAAATCATCCATGAGTCGAAAAACAAAACATAGAGATGAATGCTTTCATTTCACTCGCTCTTCCTGCTGAAACACTGATATCCATACTAGGCTAAACAAGATTTCTTGAAATTGTCAGCCAATGTAGTATCAGAACAGTTATAACTTCTATTAACTTACTCATCATTGACTGAAATAGCTTTTATTTGATGTGTGCCATTCTGTTAAATGATTAGGAAAAGATTTCCTCTGTTCCCTGGACCTTCACCTTAGTTTTTAGTGAGTCAGTCTAACTCACCATGAGTTGTAAAGTGGTCCAGTCACATTCATTTTCTGTATTTGGTATAGAAAGCAAAAGGACTGGAGAGTATCCTGTTTGAATTTTATTTTGTCCTTTTTTTGGCTAGGTCGAAGAGGAAAGTGCTCGGCTGGAAAGAGCCCGGAGAATCTTTCACTGTGAGGCAGGTGGCTATTTCACCTACCAAACCCATAGTAGCAGCCCCCAGCACTGGGCTCAAGCATGCCCCCTCGGCTAATGGAAATGGGTCCAAAACCAGCACCAGTAATGAGAACTTTAAGGCTCTGTTGCAAAAGAAGGGTAGCAAGCCTCCAGCAGGTGCACGGATGTCGGCGGCTGAGCTCCTGAAAAGTACCAACCCACTTGCAAGAAGGATTGCGACAGAGTTCACACAGGAACCAGAGAGATGCCAGACAGTCTCAGAGCCAGACTCTCCTCAGAAAGCTTCAAAGTATTAGGGCTAAAGCAATCCCAAGAGAGTGAGGAGAGGTGGTTCATGTCGAACATAAAGTTTCAAGTTTTGCCATATCATCAGAGCTGTAATCTGCTAAGAAGGGAGGTAGCCTTGCAGAATAATACACACTGCAAGCACAGAGGATGTGTATTGCTCATTTAGGAACCCAGAGAAATTTGAAATAATTAGTTGATATATTTCAAGTGCAAACTAGTTTTGAATCAGTGTAAGGTGACGATATGAGAAGATCTTCTTGATGTGAAGCGGGTTTTAATTGAACTGGAAAAGCCTGAACTTTGAAAATACACAATGGATGAGCTACATTCCAGCCTGGCGCACTAAGTGTACTATAGCCTTATTGGAACTGAACTTTCAAAAAAAGTTACGTGCATGATTCTGCTCTGTTTATAAATATTACATGCATCTCCAGTTATTACTGCTTAACAACTGCTGAGTTATCTAGCAGTAAACACAATTTGCGTGCTCTGTGTGAGTGCGTGTGTGTGTGTGTGTGTGTGTGTGTGTGAGTGTGTGTGCGCACATGCGTGTGTGTGTGTGGTGTGTGTACATGCATGTGTGTCAGGGAGGGGTACAGGGTGGGTGTAAATGGAGAGTGGGTAAGTTGATAGTTTTGTACTCCAGATACAATGATAGAAAAGTTTCGTTTTCCCCAAGAAATGTTTGGAGACATTTTTATTACAAGATTCCTGGGGAGAAAACAATATCATCTGAGAAACCCTTCAGCTCCACACTGCCACTGAGTCTACATTCACTTTGTGATCCCTGACCTACTATGAAACTTCAAGAGAAAGACTTTTCCTTCAGATTGTAAAATAGCCTGCTTTTACCCTGTGACAGCGAGACTGTGTCCTGAGACTCGTGAAATCTTTCCTTTGCCTTTTCTCCGTTTCTCCATGTCTTCCCTCAAATGACAACTGAGGAAACAGAGGGAGAGGTAAAAGCAGTGGTTCCAGGGGGTATAATGCTGAGGTCTTGCAAATGGCTTGCAGTTTTTTTTTACTATTTGCTTAAGAAACAGTTGTTTGCCTGATCTGTAATGTTTTTGGAATAGTGCCTCCTATTTTGCTGTTAATTTTTACATATGTAGTATGGCATCAATATATGAATTGTTTCAGAGTTTTCAGAACTAGAAGAAAGGAGAGAATTATGAACGTATAGGCTTTTAAAGGATCTGTGTGCTGCCTTTACCATGATATAACATAATGATTTGAATGTAGAAGATATCAATGTCTTTAGCCTTGGTTTGAACTGGCTTGCTGGTCCTTATCTGATATATTGTTTAAATATTTCAGAAATCCTTAGCCCTGGTGTTTTAAAAGTTTATGTTTTGTTATATTTTATTCACAAGGTGAATGAGGTTCTGCTTGAAAAAGGAAAGTGAACCACATCTTGAGGTGTAAACTGCTTAATGCACACCCAGAAGCACAATCCAATTTAACCTGACTAGGGTCAGAGCTGAACTCCATCCACTACCCAATCCGCTGCTGAACTCCTCCCAAATCACCTCAAACATTTTGCTCTTTTTTAAGTCCAGAAGCAAATTAATGTCCGTTCAGACTCTTAGCCAATACTATATCCATTCCACTCTGTTGAGCCCTTCTGAGCCAACTGGATGTTCAGTCCACAGTCAGCACTGCACCCAATACTTCATTCCCTATTCTCCAGAACCATTCCAGGTCTGAGCCATTTTCTGGCCAATAGGACTTCTTTTTCTATTAATACTAGCAGCAGCACCACATATACATACATATGTTTTCATTTATAATTATAAATCTTTATTAATTGGGATAGTTTGAAATATATATGAAATATTGTGAAAGTATATTTACCGCTGATATTGAGAACAAGTTGAATTCTATCAGCTCATTCCTTATGGGCACATTAGAATACTTCCCAATCCCTGTATAAGTCTCATCTTTATCTCAGGGTTCTTTGTGTCTGGAGGAATTTTGATTTATTAGAGAGTTAAATATCCCTTATTAATTAAAAATACATTTGTAATGGCAAGACTAGATCTTACTAATTTGCACAGGTCACAAGTCAATTGATTGAAGCTTCTGGAAGTATTCATATTTTATCTTAACCTTGAATGTATAAGACTTCCCCGGCTCCCAGGGGTCAAACATGGGGAGCACCTACAATTCCTAACCTAGTGATGTCACACTATGGTAGGGATAAGCAATTGAATGCACCTTGTGATAAAAGCCATTTACCACCATGTCAAAATACAGTGAGCATTTGTCCTGCAAACAGTGAGATATGAGTGCACTTACCTCGAGAGGACTCCATCGCTTTATGTCTGTGATGTCTTGCACTTAAGTATTTGAAATGAATTGTGCGCTTTAAAAGTGACTCAGGAAATTGGGAATGATCTATAGTTATTTTTACATATATTGGGAAATGCATTTCCTGCCCCCATAGTTTAGAGTGATAAATAAAATATAATTGTGTAATCTTTTGGGACAATCATTAAAAGAAACTTGAAGCAAAATTTATTTGAAACTAGTTTTTTTTCTGAAATCTTTTTCCCATTTTCTTAAGTTATTACAGAAACAAGGTGAGTACATGTTTTAATTTGCTCTGAATTCTCGTTATTTTCCCCTGTGGCAGGAGCAGTTTTGAATTGAAAGATGTTTAATGATGCTTTAAATTGATTGCCTTTTTCTTTGAAATATATTGTTACCAGAATACAAGTCTTTTGGTGAGATTCCTGCCTATATAACCCCTTCTCCTGTACACACACACACACACACACACACACACACACACACACACACACACACACACACACACACACACACACACACACACACACACACACACACACACACACACACACACACACACACACACACACACACACACACACACACACACACACACACACACACACACACACACACACACACACACACACACCAGGTATCAAAATCCCTGCCTCTTTTCATGCTCCTAACATTCATTTCCACATCATGTCACCATGCCATCTATTTTATGCAATGAACCTTGACTAGTAAAGCACAATGTTGGAAATAATTTCAAGAGGAATATAATATAAAAGTAAGGATATAATGCTGAAACTTTATAAAGCACTGTAGAGGCCTCACTCGGAGTATTGGGCCCCTTTTCTTAGAAGGGATGTGCTGAAAATGGAGAGGGTTCAAAGGAGGCTCACAAAAATGATTCCAAGATTGAATGGCTTGTCATATGAAGAGCATCTGATGGCCCTGGACCTGTATTCACTAGAATTCAGAAGAATGAAGGGTGACCTTATTGAAACCTATTGAATGGTGAAAGGCCTTGAGGATGTTTCCCGTGGTGGGAGAGTCTAACCCCAGAGGAAATAGCCTCATAATAGATGAGTGACCTTTTATAACGGAGATGAGGAGGAACTTCTTTAGCCAGTGAGTGGTGAATCTGTGGAATTCATTGCCACAGGCAGCTGTGGAAGCCAAGTCTTTATGTATATTTAAGGCAGAGGTTGCTAGATTCTTGACTGGTCAGGCATGAAGGGATATGGGGAGAAGCCAGGAGATTGTGGCTGGAAGGAAAATTGGATCAGTCATGATGAAATGGCAGCGCAGACTTGATGGGCCAAATGGCCTAATTCTTCTCCTATATCTTATGGTCTATAATCTATTGATATTTGACATCTGATATGAAAACGGAAAAAAAAACACTAGATAGATTAAACTGGTTGTAATTTTCTCTGTTTTTCTTTCTCCACAGATTTTTTCTGACTTTAGACCATCTTCCGCATATTTTGTTATTTTTTAAATTTCTTACAATTTCCTTCTCCACCATCCTGGACTATTATATAAACCAACCAAATTGCTCAAGAAAATGATCAAAACCTGAAACATGCTCTTTGCTGCTCACTACAGTTTCAAATACTTGACAATTGCAAAAAAACCCTGTTTCCATCCGCTGACATCAGTGCGAGTTGCAGCTAAGTAAACCCATAAGATTAACTGTAAGAGTATAAGAATGACTAGGCTACTGAACCTTCAGACTCACTCTGCTATTCTATACTATTACAACTGCATTATCTTGGCCCTTTGCAACTCTCTCCACTTATCTCTTATTTCGCTTCCAGTCAAAATGTCCATTCTGCCACTCTGCCTCTTTCCCCTTGACTCTCTTGAATGTCTGTGATTTCTTAAATATAATGACTTTGTAATATCTGAAGTAGAGAATTCAAAAGTATTACAATCCTCTAATAGAAGAAGTTCCTTCCCATTTCCATCTTAAATAAGTGACCCTTTCTGAAACTGTCTTCATCTCCCTCAGTACCAGATTACCCCACTGCAGGAAAAATCGATATGAAACTGGAAGTTTGGTGAAAAGCTAATGCTGTTTCATTATTCTAGAAGGGAGATGGAGATAATCCTGAACACTATAGAGCTGTGAGTCTCACATTAGCGGTAGGTAAGTTACTGAGGAGGATTCTTAGCGATAGGATTTATGAGTATTTGGGAATTCAAGGCTTAATTAAAGACAGTCAGCGTGGCTTTCTGTGGGGCAAGTCATGCCTTACTAACAGACTGAATTTGTTGAAGATGTGGTAAAGGTGATTGTTGATGGTAGAGTTGAGGAAGTCGTTTATGTGGATTTGAGTAAGGTGTTGAAAAGATCCCTCATGGGAGGTTCATCTAGAACAGGGGTGTCAAACTCATTTTAGGTCACGGGCCGGATTGAGCAAAATGCAGCTTCATGCGGGCCGGATCAGTCGGACGCGTGCGAACGCAGCTTTCGTTGCCTCCATTTTTTCAGCCTGCTCTCATGTGTCTCAGTCTCTGCTATAACTACAAAGTGTTTCACTTTACAAATTCCGTTTCTTATGAAGAAGACTGCCGAATAAACACTAAAAACCCTGAAAACCTGGTACCTGAATAAACTCAGCATTAGCCATATCATATGCCATAGGTGCTTCGATTACTGGGGCCAGCTTTAATAGTAATTAGATATTATCTCGCGGGCCAAAGATAATCCCACCGCGGGCCGGATTTGGCCCGCGGGCCTTGAGTTTGACATATATGATCTAGAAGATTAAGATGCATGGCTGTTTGGATTCATTATTGGCTTGACCAGAAAGACAGAGGATGGTGGTTGGTGGGTCTTTGTTGCTGGTGGTCTGGGGCTAGTGGTGTTTCACAGGGATCTGCACTGAGACCTCTGCTGTTTGTGGAAATATATAAATGAACTGGATGAAAACATAGATGGGTGGTGTTCTGGACAGTGCAGAAGTCTGACAAAGGATACAATAGGATATTAATCAGTTCCAGATATGGGCAGAAAGATGCAACTGGAGTTTAACATGCCCAAATATAATGATGCATTATGGGAGATCAAATGTGAAATGATTGTACACTGTCAGTGGCAAGACCTTTGACAGTGTGGATGTGCATTGATCTTGGGGTCCAAGTCCATAGCTCCCTGAAAGTGGCTACACAGGTTGACAGGGTGGTAAAGAAGGCATATGGCATGCCTAGTTGAGGAATTGCACTCAAGAGTCAGGAAGATATATTTCAACTTCATAAAACTCTCGTTAAACTACATCTGGAGTATTGTATTCAGTTCTAGTTGTCCCACTATAGGAAGGATGTTTGGAGAGAGTGGAGAAGAGATTTACCAGGATGCTGCCTTGGTAAGAGGGCTTGTGTCGTAATGAGAGCCTGAAGAAATGGGTTGCTTTTTCTGGAACAATGGAGAGGAGAATCTGATAGAGGTTTATAAGTTTAAAAGAAGAATTCATAGAGTATCTTGTTTCCCAGGGTTGAAATGCCTGACACAGAGTGCCTGCATTTAAGGTGAGAGGGGGCAAGTTCAAAGTAGATGTGCAGGGCACTTTTTTTTTGCACAGTGAGTGCTGGTGCCTGGGATATGCTGCCTGCGGTGGTGGTTGTGAAGGCAATTATGAAAGAAGCATTCAAGAAGCTCTTAGATGGGTACATGAATGTGCAGGGAAATGGGAGGATATAGATATTGTGTGGACAGAAGGGATTATTTTAGATTATTTGATTACTAATTAGTTAATTTGGCACAGTACAGTGGGCCAGAGGGCCTGTTCCTGTGCTGTATCGTTGTATGTCCTATCTTTCCAGCCTCATTTCTCTTCACAATCTAATACTTAAATAAGATAAGTTCTCATTCTTCAATATTTGAATGCAGAAGCTCAGTATATACTTAAACTTCTCCCAGACTTCAACCTCTTCATCCTAGTATTCAACATAACGAACTTTCTTTACACAATCAGCTGTACAAATGTTTCTTCCTTAAAATAGAGACTTAAGATTGTACATTGTAATCCAGATGCAGAATGATAAGCACCCTGTGGCTCTCCATCAAAACCTCCCTATTGTTATGCTCCACATTCCTTTTATTAAAGGCCAAAGTTCCATTAGGCCTCCTAATCACTTTATATATCACAATACATAAATTATAGGTTTTCGCCCAAATTTCCTCTGGTATTATTTCAAAAATTAGAATCAGCAGGGTCAACATTGGTTCAGTCACTATTTGTAGATATACAGTTCCTCCCTTTTATGGTGTTAAGGAAAATGCAATCAAAACTCTCTGCTTACCAAGCAAATGGAGCATGCTTTGCCAAATACAGACAACAGGAGGTATCTGATATTGACTGAGTTATCAGAATAAATCTAAATATTCTAGGTAAAGTCTATGGTTTCATAATTAATTTTGCAACACATTGCATCATCCTCCCAGATCAGTCAGCATTGTTGTTGGACTATTTACTGTGTCATATTAATTGACTAAAAGACACTGGTAAGAATTATGTTGGTAATACAATCAACATTTTGTATCTATGATTGCAGGTCGTCCAACAACCATGGAATCATGTTGTAATTTAAATGATGAAATAGGAATACAGTATCTACAAAAAGGTTATAATTGGTATTGTTTTGTTATCTAAATTATTAATTTATATTTCTTTTTATGGTGAGTCTCTAGGTAAACCCTAGAAGTCAAATGTTCAAGTTTGAAAATAACAGGTGGTTGACATTATACAGATGATAGGTTTTAAAAGGCAATATATTACTAGATGAAGGGAAAATTAAGGGAGGTGAGGAGTTCAGCAGTTTCTAATGTTGAAAACATCCCAGTCAGCTGCTGTTCCACATATGAGCAGCAGAAGAGAGTAGACAACGTGAATACACACACCGGTCACCACAACCCAGCCCAAGGATTAACTGCTAGTTATTTTTAAAAGAGAGTGCAATGGATCAGGTGGGCACTTTGCCTGTCACATTTGGTCCAGCCTAATATATAATCTGTCCATCAGTCCCAATAGAGGTAATTGATAAACTACAACTTGTATTAAAGACAGGCAATGCAGGTAAAAATCAGTTTTATCCCTGGATAGGTACTGCTTAAAACAGACATAAGGACCAGACATACAGAAAACACAGGAGGAGAAATAGGGCATTTGGCCCAATAGTCTCTGCTCTGCCCTTTGATTATTATTGTCCTTCTCAACCCCATTCTCCAGCCTTCTCCACATGGCCTTTGAAGACCTTACTAATCAAGAACCTATCCCCCTCCACTTCAGGTAGATTTAATTATATGGCCTCCAGAACATAGAAAACCTACAGCACAATACAGGCCCTTCGACCCACAAAGTTGTGCCAAACATGTCCCAACCTTAGAAATTACTAGGCTTAGCCATAGCCCTCTATTTTTCTAAGCTCCATGTCCTATCCAAAAGTCTCTTAAAAGACCCTATCGTATCCGCCTCCACCATCGTTGCCGGCAGCCCATCCCACGCGCTCACTACTCTCTGAGTAAAAAACTTACCCCTGACATCTCCTCTGTACCTACTCCCAGAAACCTTAAACCTGTGTCCTCTTGTGGCAACCATTTCAGCCCTGGGAAAAAGCCTCTGACTATCCACACAATCAATGCCACTCATCATCGTATACACCTCTGTCAGGTCACCCCTCATCCTCCCTTGCTCCAAGGAGAAAAGACTGAGTTCACTCAACCTATTCTCATAAGTCATACTCCCCAATCCAGGCAACATCCTTGTAAATCTACTCCGCACCTTTTCTATGGTTTCCACATCCTTCCTGTAGTGAGGTGACCAGAACTGAGCACGGTACTCCCAAGTGGGATCTGACCAGGATCCTATATAGCTGCAACATTACCTCTTGGCTCCTGAATTAAATTCCACGATTGATGAAGGTCAATACACCATATGCCTTCTTAACCAGAGAGTCAACCTGTGCAGCTGCTTAGAGCGCCCTATGGACTTGGACCCCCAAGATCCCTCTGATCCTCCACACTGCCAAGAGTCTTACCATTAATATTATATTCTGCCATCATATTTGACCTACCAAAATGAACCACTTCACACTTATCTGGTTTGAATCTGCCACTTCTCAGCCCAGTTTTGCATCCTATCAATGTCCCGCTGTAACCACTGACAGCCCTCCACACTATCCACAACACCTCCATTCTTTGTGTCATCAGCAAACTTACTAACCCATCCCTCCACTTCCTCATCCAGGTCATTTATAAAAATCACAAAGAATAAGGGTCCCAGAACAGATCCCTGAGGCACTCCACTAGTGACCGAACTCCATGCAGAATATGACCCGTATACAACCACTCTTTGCCTTCTGTGGGCAAGCCAGTTCTGGATCCACAAAGCAATGTCCCCTTGGATCCCATGCTTCCTTACTTTCTCAATAAGCCTTGCATGGGGTACCTTATCAAATGCCGTGCTGAAATCCATATACACTACATCTACTGCTCTACCTCCATCAATGTGTTTAGTCACATCCTCAAAAAATTCAGTCAGGCTCATAAGGCACGACCTGCCCTTGACAAAGCCATGCTGACTACTGCTAATCATATTATACCTCTCCAAATGTTCATAAATCCTGCCTCTCAGGATCTTCTTCATCAACTTACCAACCACTGAGGTAAGACTCACTGGTCTATAATTTCCTGGGCTATCTCTACTCCCTTTCTTGAATAAAGGAACAACATTCACAACCCTCCAGTCCTTTGGAACCTCTCCCATCCCCATTGATGATGCAAAGATCATCACCAGATGCTCAGCAATCTCCGCCCTCGCCTCCCACAGTAGCCTGGGGTACATCTCATCTGGTCCTGGTGACTTATCCAAATTGATCCTTTCCAAAAGCTCCAGCACATCTTCCTTCTTATTATCTACATGCTCAAGCTTTTCAGTCTGCTGCAAGTCATCACTACAATCATCAAGATCCTTTACCATAGTGAATACTGAAGTAAAGTATTCATTAAGTAACTCTGCTATTTCCTCCGGTTCCATACACACTTTCCCACTGTCACAATTAATAGGTCCTATTCTTTCACATCTTACCCTCTTGTTCTTCATGTACTTGTAGAATGCCTTGGGGGTTTTCCTTAATCCTGCCTGCCAAGGCCTTCTCATGGCCCCTTCTGGCTCTCCTAATTTCCTACTTAAGCTCCTTCCTGTTACCCTTAAAATCTTCTAGATCTCTAACATTACCTAGCTCTCTGAACCTTTTGTAAGCTTTTCTTTTCTTCTTGACTAGATTTATTACAGCCTTTTTTACACCACGGTTCCTGTACCCTACAGTAACTTCCCTGTCTCATTGGAATGTACCTATACAGAACTCCAGACAAATATCCCCTGAATATTTGCCAAATTTCTTATGTACTTTTACCTGAGAAAATCTGTTTCCAATTTAAGCTTCCAATTTCCTGCCTGATAGCCTCATAGTTCCCCTTACTCCAATTAAACGCTTTTCTAACTTGTCTGTTCCTATCTCTCTCCAATGCTATTGTAAAGGAGATAGAATTATGATCCCTATCTCCAAACTGCTCTCCCACTGAGAGATCTGACACCTGACCAGGTTCACTTCCCAATATCAAATCAAGTACAGTCTCTCCTCTTGTAGGCTTATCTACATATTGTGTCAAGAAACCTTCCTGAACACTCCTAACAAACTCCACCCCATCTAAACCCCTTGCTCCAAGGAAATGCTAATCGATATTTTGGAAATTAAAATCTCCCAATCCCATCAGGGGGCTTGACACGCCCCCTGATGACTGCTCCTGTGGCTCCTCCCACAGACCCCTGTATAAAGGTGATGGAGGTCTGAGCTTGGCCTCTCAGTCTCCAGGATGTAGTATGGTGGTCACTCACTGTTTATTCCTTCTTCCAGTCAATAAAAGCCGATACCTCGCTTTTACATCTCAGAGTGAGTTATTGATGGTGCATCAATTTTATTGACTGGAAGAAGGAACAAGCAGTGAGTGACCACCATACTACATCCTGGAGACTGACCCATCACAACAACTCTGTTATTATTACACCTTAACAGGATCTGTTTCCCTATCTGCTCCTTGATATCCCTGTAACTGTTGGGCGGCCTATAAAAAACATTCTTCTGTGTCAATCAATTCTGTGTCAAAGCACCTTCTGTGTCAGTCATTTCCTGACTCACCACCTTCTGGTTGAAGAAATTCCTACACACCTCTGTTAATAATAGGACATCCTTCTATTTTGATCCCTCGGGTCCTAGACTCAAACACAATAGGAAAGATCCTCTGCACATCACTCTGTCTAAGCCTTTCAATATTCAGTAAGCTCCAGTGACAACAGGCCCAAAGCCATCAGACACTCCTCATACATTAAACCTTTAATTCCCAGGATCATTGTCTTAAACCTCCTCTGGACTCTCTCCAGTGCTAGCAGATCTTCGCTCACAATGAGCTAAATGTGGTCTGTCCAATGCCTAATAAAGCTTCAGCATTACATCCTGGATTTTATATTCACGTCTTCTGAAAATTAATGCTTACATTGCATTTTCCTTCCTTACTACTGACTCAACATGCCAATTAACCTTAGGGGAATCCTATATAGAACTTCCAAGTCTCTCTACACCTCTGATTTCTAAATTCACACCCCATTTAGGAAGTCTGCATCTTTATTCCATCTACCAAGTGCGTGATTACACACTTCCTGACAGTGCATTCCACTTGCCACTTGCTGCTTCCTCAACACTGCCTGCCCCTCCTTGTATCATCCACGTAAAATACAGGGTGATGTAATCACTCTACGTGTTACATATAGTAAGCACAAAATTCTTGCCGCTTTCAGCACAAAACAATGTACTGACTGGAGGTTGACACATCTACATAGTATCTATGAATAAACACAGTCCGCATAAAGCAAACAATATTAAGTTAATGGAGTCTTTCATAAGAACTAGGAGGTGAAAGGTTAGTGCTGTTTTCCACGGATCCTGCCTGACATGCTGGGTATTTGTAGCACTATCCCTTCTACTTAGCGCTTCTGGAGCCTGCATTATTATAAACAAGGTGACTATTTCCAACTGCATTTAATCACGCAGGAAAGTCAGTGAATTAATTAGCACTAAAAGATAATTGCACTAGATTTAGTTGGTATGTTTTTAAATAAAATTAGAGACTTATTTTTGACTGCTTTTGATTTGAACTGTGCATTTAGAATGATAGAACAATAAACATTTCTTAAGTGGTAGTAAACATTAGAGGAAAGTTTCAGGTTGAAAAGGTATAGAATCAGAATCTGTAAGAATGTTATTAATTCAATGGCATTCAAACAAAATAGCTGACTATGTGTTTGAGTGCAAAACTGAAAATAATGAAGAAAAGTGTGGACTGAGATACCATCTGAAGAGGTTGATAGGAAGTAGGAATGTTGCCATTAGGAAATTTAGGGGTTAATTTCTAGTGCAATGATATCTTTTCTGGGACAATATAATTCACACAGATAGTCTAAAAACGTTGGGGAAAGAGGTTTCAGACATCCAAGATTAACAGTGTGAGGGCTGACTCTCTGAATACACAATTATCTCCAGAATCAGAATCAGAATCAGGTTTATTATCACCGGCATGTGACGTGAAATTTGTTAACTTAGCAGCAGCAGTTCAATGCAATACATAATCTAGCAAAGAGAGAAAACAAAATAATAAATAAAATAAAACATCATAAATATACAAGTAAATCAATTATATATATTGAATAGATTATTTAAAATGTGCAAAAACAGAAATACTGTATAGTTAAAAAAAAGTGAGGTAGAGTCCAGTGTCCAAAGCTTCAATGTCCATTTAGGAATCGGATGGCAGAGGGGAAGAAGCTGTTCCTGAATCACTGAGTGTGTGCCATCAGGCTTCTGTGTTTCCTACCTGATGGTAACAGTGAGAAAAGGCATGCCTTGGGTGCTGGAGGTCCTTAAAAATGGATGCTGCCTTTCTGAGACACCACTTCCTAAAGATGTCCTGGATACTTTGTAAGCTAGTGCCCAAGATGGAGCTGACTAGACTTACAACCTTCTGCAGCTTCTTTCGGTCCTGTGCAGTAGCCCCTCAAAACCAGATAGTGATGCAGCCTGTCAGAATGCTCTTCAAGGTACAACTATAGAAGTTTTTGAGTGTATTTGTTGACATGCCAAATTGCTTCAAACTCCTAATGAAGTATAGCCGCTGTCTTGCCTTCTTTATGACTACATCAATATGTTGGTACCAGGTTAGATCCTCAGAGATCTTGACACCCAGGAACTTGAAGCTGCTCACTCTCTCCACTTGTGATTCCTCTATGAGAATTGGTATGTGTTCCTTCATCTTACCCTTCTTGAAGTCCACAATCAGCTTTTACATCTTACTGACGTTGAGTGCCAGGTTGTTGCTGTGGTACCATTCCACTAGTTGGCATATCTCACTCCTAAAATCACCACCTGAGATTCTACCAACAATGGTTGTAGCATCAGCAATGGTTGTAGATGGTATTTGAGCTATGCCTAGCCACACATTCATATGTATACAGAGAGTAGAGCAGTGGGCTAAGCACACACTACTGAGGTGCGCCAGTATTGATTGTCAGTGAAGAGGATATGTTATCACCAATCCGCACAGACTGTGGTCTTCTGGTTTGGAAGTCGAAGATCTAATTACAGATGGAGGTACTGAGGCCCAGGCTCTGTAACTTCTCAATCGGGATTGTGGGAATGTTGTTATTAAATGCTGAGCTATAGTAGATGAACAGCATCCTGACATAGGTGTTTGTGTTGTCCAGGTGGTCTAAAGCCGTGTGGAGAGTCATTGAGATTGCGTCTGCCATTGACCTATTGTGACGATAGGCAAATTGCAATGGGTCCAGGTCCTTGCTCAGGCAGGAGTTCAGTCTAATCATAACCAACCTCTCAAAGCATTTCATCACTGTCGATGAGAGTGCTACCGGGCGATAGTCATTAAGGCAGCCCACGTTATTCTTCTTTGGCACTGCTATAATTGTTGCCTTTTTAAAGCAAGTGCGAAATTCTGCCCGAAGCAGTGAGAGGTTGAACATGTCCTTGAATACCCCCGCTAGTTGGTTTGCACAGGTTTTCAGAGCCATACCAGGTACTCATCAGGACTGTCTACTTTGTGAGGGTTCACTCTCTTTAAAGACAGTCTAACATCGGCCTCTGAGACAGAGATCACAGGGTCATCAGGTGCAGCAGGGATCTTCACAGCTGTAGTTGTGTTCTCCCTTTCAAAGCGTGCACAGAAGGCGTTGAGTTCATCTGGTAGTGAAGCATTGCTGCCATTCATATTATTGGGTTTTACTTTGTAGGAAGTGATGTCTTGCAGTCCCTGCCAGAGCTGCCATGCATCTGATATCGCATCCAACCACATTCGAAATTGTCCCTTCACCCTTGAATAGCCCTCTGCAAATCATAGCTGGTTTTCTGGTACAGGCCTGTGTTGCCCCACTGTTGGTTGGTCATACCTGTGAACATGTTTGATGTGCTAAGTTTCAAAACATTCTTTTCTCTGGAACCTTCCTTGATCACACTCACAATGATGCAAATAATTTTGTCTTTCCTTCTAAAGGAAATTTATGCCACACTTCAATCAATAATTGCTTGCAGTACAGGGGCCTGTGATGGTAATTGGATTCACTGTCTGCAAAGCTCTACATTCAAAAGGAAATTTTAAGTCCTATCCGATATACAGTAGGTATCTACAGGTACCTACACTATAGGGAGGTTATACTATGTCAACCTACTCTTCAAAGACTAGCTTACTTCCCTGTCTGGTTTCTGTGGCGAGGTCCAGCTGCCAATACTCACTATTTGAGTGGTGGGACCCCTCGATACCAAGGAGGAGATAATTCCATTAACAAAGCAGCTTAAACATACTTTATTTTTAATGATACGTGATTAAATTTAGACAAATAATTCTTAACATACTTCTAAATCTCACAGAAAATTTCAGATTTATGAAAGATTTCTGAATTCCAAAAGATCTATAAACTACAAAGGAGTTCCAACCACAGGTATAATTCTTACAAACTAAAAGAATATACCAACAAGTTGTAGATGAACGATTCATCCATCACAGAAACTGAAGGCTGGGGAATTAATTCTAGTTCTTCTTTTTGTCATTCTCCTTATCTTTCCCCAATGCTTCCTAATGTTTATACTATTTTGCTACTATTTGACATAATTTGCATGTGATGTTTTCCAAATACCTTTGCTTGGAAAAAGTTATTCACACAGATGGTCTAAAAGCTTCTGGTGATAGTGATCCTAGACACCCACAACTAATGCCATGAGGGCTGATTCTCTGAATACATAAATATCTCAACTATTGACTGGTCATACCTGTGACCATGTGCTAAGAGACAAAATAATTCTTGTCTGGTACTTCCGTTGATCTCTATCACTACGATGCAAATAACTTAACTGTAGTTACCTGGCTTGATATAGGCAGAGTAACACACAAAAAATGCTGGAGGAACTCAGCAGGCCAGGCAGCATTTATGGAAAACAGTAAACTTGACATTTGTCAGGCAGTACTGTTTGGTTACAAAGTTGTCTTTTTGACTTCAGACTGATAATTGCTTGCAATTTACATTAAGAACTGGTTCTTGTTTACAACAAGAAGAGGATCAAGGAATATTGGTTAGAAGGTTAAATTTATCACAAACAAATCTGATGTTTTGGAAAGGTCATGTTGGTTCACTGGAAAGTTGAGGTTAGCAATAAGCCTCTTCAAAGTTCAAAGTAAATATTATTATCAGAGTACATATGTGTCACCACATACAATGCAGCAAATCTACAGAATAGTAATTATAACAGGAGCAATGAAAGATCAAATAGAGTGCAGAAGACAACAAACTGTTCAAATGCAAACAAATAAATAGCAGATGCTATCCCATTGGTACTTTACATAATTCTGGGACATCTGGACAGCAAAGATGCATACATCAGAATGCTCTTTATTGATTACAACTCAACATCTAACACCATCATCCCCTCAAAACTAATTAGTAAACGCCAAGACCTGGGCCTCAATACCCTTTTGACAAATTGGATCCTGGATTTCCTCACTTGTAGACTCCTGTCAGTTTGGATTGGGAAAAAAACATCTCCTCCACAATCTCTTATCAGCATAGGAGCACTGCAAGGATGTGTACTTTACACCTCTGACTGTGTGGCTAAGTACAGCTCCAACACCATTTACAAGTTTGCTGATGACACCACTGCTGTGGGTTGTATGAATCAACATAGATAAGAGAGATTGAAAACTTGGCTAAGTGCTGTAATAAAAACAACCTCTCACTTAAAGTTGTTAAGACCAGAGAACTGATTGTAAACTTCAGGAGAGGGAAATCAGAGGTCCATGAGCCAGTAATTATTGGAGTATCAGAGGTGGAAAGGGTCAGGAACTTTAAATTCCTGGTTGTCACTACCTCAGAGGACCTGTCCTGGACCCATCGGATAAATATTATTGCGAAGAAAGCACAACAGCACCTCTATTTCCTTAGGAGTTTGTGGAGGTACGGTAGGTCATCAAGAATCTTAGCAAACTTCTATAGATGAGTGTGCTGACTGGCTGCATTACGCCCTGGTATGGGAACACCAATGCCTTTGAGTGGAAAATCCTGTAAAAGGTAGTGGATTCAGCCCAGTACATCGCGAGTAAAGCCCTTCCAACCCTTGAGCACATCTACATGAAACATTGCGGTAGGAAAGCGGAATCCATCATCAAAGATCCTCACCACCCAGGCCATGCTCTTTTCTCACTGCTGCCATCAGGTTGAAGGTACAAGAGTCTCAAGACTTGAACCAGCAGGGTCAAGAATAGTTACCATCCTCAACCATCAAGCTCTTGAACAAAAGGGATAGCTACACTCATTTAAGGATTCTGTTATATTGTTATTTCGTGCTCATTATTTATCGATATGTGTTCATATCTGCATTTGCACAGCTTGTTTACTGTTTATAGTTCTTGATGTTTACAGCTTACAGTTATTGCTGTATAGATTTGCTGAGTATGCCCACAGAAAAAGAAGCTCAGGGTTGTATGTGGTGACATGTAGGTAGTGTGATAATAAATTTCACTTTGAATTTAAATAACAAGAACATGAAATAACAAGATAAAGAATCCTTCAAGTTAGATCATTGGTTGTAACAACATCTCAATGGATGGGCAAGTACATTGGGCTTTTGTTCAAGAGCCTGATGGTTGGGAGGTAGAAACTGTTCTTGAGCCTGGTGGTGTGAGCCCCGAGTCTCTTGTACCTTCGTGCTGATAGCATCAACGAGAAAAGAGCATGGCCTGGGTGGTGAAGATATCTGACAATGGATGCTGCTTTCCTGTGACAGTGTTTCATGTAGACATGCTCAATGGTTGGGAGGGCTTTGCCCGTGATGTACTGGGCTGAATCCATTACCTTTTGTAAGATACTTTGCTCAAAGGCACTGATGTCTCCATACCCGGCCATGATGAAGCCTGTCAATACACTCTCCACTACACATGTATAGAAGTTCCTCAAAGGTTTGGTCGTCATGCTGAGTTTCTGCAGACTCGAAAGGAAGTAAAGGCGTTGTTGTGCTTTCTGCGCAAATGTATTTACATGCTGGGTCCAGTCCAGGACAGGTCCTCTGAAATAGTAGCCCTGTGGTGAACTACATATACCTGTCTGGACACGCCCCCCCCTGCTGACTGCTCCTGTGGCCCCTCCCACTGACTGTGGCTCCTCCCACAGACGCTGGTATAAAGGCGATTGGAGCCTGAGCCCTGCCCTCAGTCTCCAGAATGTAGTATGGTGGTCAATTGCTGCTTGTTCTGTCTTCCAGCCAATAAAAGCCTATATCTCGCCTCATATCTCAGAGAGTTATTGATGGTGCATCAAGCCCTCAGGAACTTAAAGTTGCTGACCCTCTCCACCTCTGATCCTCTGATGAAGACTAGCTTAAGGACCTCTGGTCTCCCTCTTTTGAAGTCTACAATCAGTTGGTTGATCTTACTGATATTGAATGAGAGGTGGTTGTTATGATACTACTCAGACAGATTTTCAACTTCCCTCCTGTATGCTGGTTCATCACCCCCTTCGATTCAGCCCATAACAGTGGTGTCATCAGCAATCTTGAATATGGCATTGGAGCTGTGCACCACACAGTCGGTGTAAAGAGAGCAGAGCAGGGTGCTAAGCACACAGTTCTAGGGCCCTGGAAAGTGAATATCCATAAAAAGGTCAGGGTTTTCAATGACTCTTAATATTACCAAAATGTATGTAATCTGCCACTTTTTCATATCAGACAACTGCATTTTGTTTATATAGTTATTAAGAACACAAATGAAAAAAACAGCTAAAGATCTAGTATCCACAATGCTCTGTAAATACCTCATTTTCTACTGAGAAATCTAGGAGTGGATTCTATTCATGGTGCATTCTGTATATGATCACATACCCTGTCTAACACATCACTTTAATTTTCAGCAAAATAATAGAAAATATCTGAAGTTGACCTTCATCCCTTTCATCTTCCATTGTTTTTTTAAGTCAGTAAATCCTTTCTGCACTCCACATTCCTAAAGTACGTTGATCTTGTGAAATGATTGTTTTAATATATATTCTAGAGTGTTTTTGCTGTTTTAAAACTGTAGACTAGGTTATGATCACCTCTGAATTTTGCATAGATGTTATGACCAAGTTTTTGGTGGATTGTGGGTGGGTCTATGGTGCACTCTTGTGGACGACTTGTGTAATACCAGCAGAGTAGGCCAGTTATAGTGTTAGATAAAACAAGTTATGGTGCAGGAAAAGGCACCTTGCTGGCTTAACCCTTTGTGTACGAGTAGGTACCCTCCAAATATCAAAAAAATATTTCCTTCACCTTCCAAGGTCTGGCTGAAATCTACTTTTCCTGCTGACCAATATATTCTTGTTAGTCCTGTACTACATATGTAATTGTATCTATCCTGCAGCTTCAAGCAGTGCACAACAAGTGCAGCTAAACAGTGTATCTCTTTCTTGCTCTTTAAAATATTTGCAACTTAACACTTTATCTTAAAGATTTACATGAATAAATATAGAACATTCCTGACTCTTTCTGCTTGCAAAGCTGAGTATTCTTAGGGACCTCGGGGTTGACATATCAAAACCACACTCTAACTTGCCGTGTTGTTTGCTCTTGGGTACAACCAAACAGGATGGTGTGCAAACCTAAATCTCAATCAGGCAGCTTGCTTTATATTTGATATTTCACATGAGGTTCATGGTTGGGTTGGTGTCACAACGAATCATTTACTTATGGATGATCTTAGACTGAGTCTGGCTCAGAAAGGCTGTTCTACAATAATTGCCACTGCTGCTCTATCAGGAGGCATGTGTTTTATAATATTTTTGTGGAAATTAAAGTAGCCACGGAGAGCTTTCTAATGATGCCAGTCTCACTTTAGGCTGAACATTCTTTCCAGTGGTTC
This sequence comes from Hemitrygon akajei, assembly GCF_048418815.1. NCBI lineage: Eukaryota > Metazoa > Chordata > Chondrichthyes > Myliobatiformes > Dasyatidae > Hemitrygon > Hemitrygon akajei. The sequence goes on from NC_133133.1 coordinate 48,056,122, forward strand.
TACTGTTAACATGGTGAGTCAGTATTTTTCAGCTCCAGTTTCCTATTCAGATAAAAGTTTCCCGTTTTTGCTAACTGTAAGGTTGTTAAATAATTATCGGAAATTTTAATGAGTTACAGAAAAAGTATTTGTTTTATTTGATTATTTATAAATATACAAAACATATTTATGTAAAAGCATATACTTTTTGATGGACTAATGATTCAGAGTACTTCGTTATTTTAAATATTATTGGTAAAGTAAGCAACAATATTTACAAATTCACTATTCCAAATTGCATTTGTGAAAATTAAAGTTATAAATATGTTGCAAGTTATAGGTTTATTTCTGCTGACGTGCTTGATGATCTATCTATTTTATGCCTATATTATTTTATGTTATTATCTCATTAACAACAAGTTAAAATATTGTTAAAGATTTTCTGTCAGCCAGAGAACTTTATTTCTTAAGTCATGCGCTAAAAGTGTAGTTATCTAATATTACCCAGGAGTAAAGAAAACATTTAACACTGTGTGCAATTCCACTTGCTACGCAGTGAAATGGATAAGGCTTCAGCTGAGAAGGTTCACTAAGATGTTGCTGGGGTGCATAAAGGATAGACTGGACAGACTTGGGTTTGTCTTCTTAAGAGCAGCGAATGCTGAGGGGGGATCTGAATGAAGTTTAAAAATGATGAGGGATATAGATAAGCTAGAAAGTGAGAAGTGTTCATGATCAGTAATTTGATGTCAATTTGAAGTGATTTAAGAAAGAATTTCATCACCCAAAATCAGAATCAGGTTTATTATCACCGGCATATGGCGTGAAACTTGTTAACTTAGCAGTAGCAGTTCAATGCAATACATAATCTAACAGAGAGAGAAAAAATATGTAATAATGATAATAAATAAAATAAAACAATAATAAACAAATAAATCAATTATGTGTATTGAATAGATCTTTTAAAAATGTGCAAAAACAGAAATACAGTATATTTTTAAAAAGTGAGGTAGTGTCCAAAGCTTCAATTTAGGAATCAGATGGCAGAGGGGAAGAAGCTGTTCCTGAATCACTGAGGGTGTGCCTTCAGACTTCTATATCTCCTACCTGATGGTAAAAGTTAGAAAAGAGCATGCCCTGGGTGCTGGATGTCCTTATTAATGGACACTGCCTTTCTGAGACACTGCTCCCTAAAGATGTCCTGGGTACTTTGTAGGCTAGTGCCCAAGATGGACCTGACTAGATTTACAACCTTTTGTAGCTTCTTCCGGTCCTGTACAGTAACCGCTCCAGACAGTGATGCAGCCTGTCAGAATGCTTTTCATGGTACAATTATAGAAGTTTTTGAGTGTATTTGTCGATGTGCCAAATCTCTTCAAACTCCTAACAAAATATAGCCGCTGTCTTGCCTTCTTTATGACTACATCAATATGTTGGTTAGATCCAGGTTAGATCCTCAGAGATCTTGACACCCAGGAACTTGAAGCTGCTCACTCTCTCCACTTCTGATCCCTCTATGAGGATTGGTACGTGCTCCTTCATCTTACCCTTCCTGAAGTCCACAATCATCTCTTTCGTCTTACTGACATCGAGAGTCAGGTTGTTGCTGTGGCACCATTCAACCAGTTGGCATATCCTCCAACTCAGTTGGCATATCTCACTCCTGTACGCCCTCTTGTCACCACCTGAGATTCTACCATCAATGGTTGTATCGTCAGCAAATTTGTAGTTGATATTTGAGCTATGCCTAGCCACACAGTCATGTGTATACAAAGAGTAGAGCAGTGGGCTAAGCACACACCACTGAGGTGTGCCAGTGTTGATCATCAGCGAGGAGGACTGTGGTCTTCCAGTTAGGAAGTCGACGATCTAATTGCAGAGGGAGGTCCAGAGGCCCAGGTTCTGCAACTTTTCAAGCAGGATTGTGGGAATGATGGTTAATCTCTGAAAAATACAAGTCGATGATATGATGGAGTTAGGTACTCTCACAACATGGCAAGCAAGATCTTGATAGGAACTTTATAGCCAGCAAAGTCACGGTGGGCTGAAGGGTCCAGTATAGTTTGGACCATTTCAATGACAGTTTATTCAAAGTGATAATGAAAAAGAGATGTATTACCACTGAATTGTTCACTCCCCCAGTAACCAAATTTGCAAATAAACCTCTTGCAGTCTTAGTTATCCTTAAGTGCAACTTTCTTTGGTGAAATCTTTTCCAATTAGTGATTCAGGTGAAGGAGTCCCATCCCATAATCATAAGACCCTGTAATAGCATTATCTGAATAGCAGGGGAAGTGGCTCCATTATTCTTCCCTCCTTAACCAGCACATCGCATGGTTATAACCTCCACATGTCGATGGCTAAGGGCTGACTACGGAGTGCAAATGTTTATCAATATAAATATTCCTACAAATTGTTGGAAAAGAACACCAGCAAAGTTCAGAGCAACTTAAAAAAAGTACTTAAAAAAAAATCTTAAATAATCATAATGAAAACTGTCTACTAAAATCAAGAGTTGGAAGCATTATAATCAGATTATAATCACAATCATTACATCATTATATATTTTAAAAGTGTCTTAATTGGAATGGGACCTAATAAAAGACAGTCTGTGCTTAATCTTTCTGGAGCATAATTATATTGGAATAGGCCATAAAACTGGAACAACAGAATGGTCACAGCATGTTTGAGGCAATTTGGTCCTTCAAATCCATAATAGTATTAGGGAATCATCTAATCCCACATTGCCTTCTTCTCCTCATAACCCTGCAAACTCCTTTTGAAATAATTACACAGCTTCTTCCTGAAAGCTACAGTTGAATCTGCAGTGCTTGCAAGATCCCAAACACTCACTTTGTAGATATATTTTCCTCAAGGCACTTTTGTCAATTGTCTTTCTCTGTCCTCTATTGTTTGATACTTCTATAAATGGCAATGGTTTTTCTTTATCACCTCTGCTTAAACTATTCATAATTTTAAATGCCTCATTTATCTTCCCTTGTAATTTCCTTTGTTCCAAAACAAACAACCCTCACTTCTCCAATTTATCACTGTAACTGAATTTCCTCATCTCAGAATCATTTTGGTCCATTTCTGCTGCAGCCTCTCTAAACACTTCAAAAGGATCTTTTCTAAAGGATGGCATCCACATCTGGACAGTGTCCACCAATGGTAGCCAAGCTAATAGACTTTCTTATTCTTGTACTCTTGCCTCTGCTTATAAATTCTAGACTTCTGTGTCCTGTTTTAGCAACTTTCTCAACCTGTTCTGCCACTTTCAGTAAACGATGCATGTAATGCTCAGAACCCTTTGTTCTTCTACCCCATTTACAGATGTGTCTTCTTGTTTGTCTTCCTTCTTTTCCTTCTTCCAACCAAAATGTAGGATTTCACATTCTGTGAAATTTGCCACCTACAAATCCATCTCTTTGAACTCTATTACATTCTTCTAAAGAGTACACTGAGTTCCTCTAGCAGATTGTTTGTTGCTCTGCATTTCTGTATCTGCAGCCTTTTGTGTTACACATTTGACTCAAGAGGGTACAATTCTAAATGGGATGGAAGAATACTTGAGTCAAATGTATGATACAGAAGGCTGCAGATGCTGTATTGTGGAGCACAGCAATCGTCTAGAGGAATTCAGTAGGTCGTGCAATATCTTTGGGAGGGAAAAATAACTGTTGGCATTTTGGGTTGAAATCCTGCATCAGGATTGAGGAAGGATACCTGATAGTAATTGCAAGCCTTGGTAAGAATGTGGTCAAAGAGTCAGAGTGCAGTGGAAACTAGATAGTGGGAGCACTGAGAGAGGGTCTCACATAACTTCCTTTGGAGAGAGGAGGAAAACCTCTTCAAAGTCAACATATCTTAAAGGGAAACACGGGGATATCTGCAGATGCTGGAAATTCAAGCAACACACACAAAATGCCGGTGGAACGCAGCAGGCCAGGCAGCATCTATAGGAAGAAGTACAGTCAACATTTCAGGCAGAGGCCCTTCGTCAGGACTAACTGAAAGACGAGATAGTAAGAGATTTGAAAGTGGGAGGGGGAGGGGAAAATCCAAAATGATAGGAGAAGACAGGAGGGGGAAGGGTGAAGCTAAGAGCTCAAAAATTGTTTGGCAAAAGGATACACGGCTTTTGAAGGAGAAGGGAAAGTATCATGGGACTGGAGGCCTAGGGAGAGAGAAAGGGGGAGGGGAGCACCAAAGGGAGATGGAGAGCAGGCAAGGAGTGATTGCGAGAGGGGCAGAGAGAGAAAAAAGAGAGGAGAAAAAAGGGTAATAAATAAACAGATAGATAGATGAAAAATAAATAAATAAATGAATAAGGGGTGGGGTAAGAGGGGGAGGAGGGGCACTAACAGAAGTTAGAGAAATCAATGTTCATGCCATCAGGTTGGAGGCTACCCAGACAGTATATAAGGTGTTGTTCCTCCAACCTGAGTGTGGCTTCATCTTTGACAGTAGTGGAGGCCATGGATAGACATATCAGAATGGGAATGGGATGTGGAATTAAAATGTGTGGCCACTGGGAGATCCTGCTTTCTCTGGCGGACAGAGCATAGGTGTTCAGCGAAATGGTCTCCCAGTCTGCGTCGGGTCTCACCAATATATAAAAGGCCACACTGGGAGCACCGGATGCAGTACATCACACCAGCTGACTCACAGGTGAAGTGTCGCCTCACCTGGAAGGACTGTCTGGGGAGGAAGTGTAAGGGCAGGTGTAGCACTTGTTCCGCTTACAAAGATAAGTGCTGGGAGGGAGATCGGTGGGAAAGGATGGGGGGGGGGGGGCGAATGGACAAGGGAGTCGCGCAGGCAGCAATCCCTGCAGAAAGCAGAAAGGAGGGAAAGATGTGGTTGGTGGTGGGATCCCGTTGGAGGTGGTGTAAGTTATGGAGAATTATATGTTGGACGCAGAGGCTGCTGAGGTGGTAGGTGAGGAAAATGGAAACCCTATCCCTAGTGGGGTGGCGGGAGGATGGGGTGAGAGCAGATGTGTGTGAAATGGGAGAGATGCACTTGAAAGCAGAGTTGACGATGGAGGAAAGGAAGCCCCCTTTTTTTTAAAAAAGGAAGACATCTCCTTTGTCCTGGAATGAAAAGCCTCATCCTGAGAGCAGATGCGGCGGAGGTTGAGGAATTGTAGGAAGGGGATTGCAGGGCCAGATATGATACGCCCCAGGTTGTTGTGGGAATTGAGAAAAGAGATCGCTGGAGCATTAGCCATGATCTTTGAATCCTCTTTGGCTGCAGGGGATGTACTGGAGGACTGGAGAATGGCAAATGTAGTTCCCTTGTTTAAAAAAGGTAATAGGGAGAAACCTGGGAACTGTAGACCGGTGAGTCTTACATCAGTGATATGCAAACTACTGAAAAGGATTCTTAAGGATAGGATCTATGAGCATTTGGAAAAGTACAGTGTACTCATGAATAGTCAACATGGCTTTGTGAAGGGAAGATCATGCCTCACGAGCCTGACTGAGTTTTTTCAAGAGGTAACAAAAGAAATTAATGAGGGTAGGGCAGTGGATGTGGTCTACATGGACTTTAGCAAAGCATTTGACAAGGTCCCTCATGAGAGACTCATCTAGGAAGTCATGAGGCATGGGATAAGTGGAACCTTGGCTGTTTGGATAAAAAATTGGCTTAAAGGAAGGAAGCAGAGGGTAGTTGTGGAAGGAAAGTATTCTGCCTGGAGGTCGGTGACTAGTGGAGTGCCGCAGGGATCTGTCCTGGGACCCCTGCTATTTGTGATTTTTATAAATGACCTGGATGTAGAGGTGGAAGGATGGGTGAGTAAGTTTGCGGATGACATGAAGATTGGAGGAGTTGAGGATGGAGCTATAGGTGGTCGAAGGTTACAAGAGGATATAGACAGGCTGCAGAATTGGGCAGAAAAATGGCAGATGGAGTTCAATCCGGACAAGTGTGTGGTGATGCATTTTGGAAGGACAAACCAGAAGACTGAGTACAGGGTTAATGGTCAGTTACTTAAGCGTGTGGATGAACAAAGGGACCTTAGGGTTCAAATCCATACATCCCTCAAGGTCATTGCACAGGTTGATAGGGTAGTTAAGAAGGCCTATGGGATGCTAAGCTTCATTAACAGGGGGATTGAGTTCAAGAGTAGAGAGGTCATGTTGCAACTCTACAAATCTCTAGTGAGACCACACTTAGAGTATTGTGTTCAATTCTAGTCACCTCATTATAGGAAGGATGTGGAAGCTATGGAGAGGGTGCAGAGGAGATTTACCAGGATGTTGCCTGGATTGGAGAACAAGTCATATGAAGCGAGGTTAGCAGAGCTGGGATTTTTCTCCTTGGAGCGTAGAAGAATGAGAGGAGACTTGATAGAGGTCTACAAGATTATGAGAGGCATAGTTAGGGTGAATAATCAGTACCTGTTTCCCAGGGCACCAATAGCATACACCAGAGGTCATATGTACAAAATCAAGGGAGGGAAGTTTAGGGGAGACATTAGGGGTAAGTTTTTTTACACAGAGGGTTGTGAGTGCCTAGAATGACTTGCCAGGGATGGTGGTGGAGGCTAAAAAATTAGGGGTATTTAAGAGCCTCTTGGACAGGCACATGGATGAAAGAAAAATGGAGGGTTATGGGGTAGTGTGGGTTTAGTACTTTTTTTTAAGGATTATATGGGTCAGCACAACATGGAGGGCTGAAAGGCCTGTACTGTGCTGAGGTGTTCTGTAGTTCTATGGGACGAGAAGGGGATCTCGGGAGACGGCTTATCTACTGAATCTCTGGAGACGGCTTATCTACTGATATCTACTATAAACCTACAGACTCTCATAGCTATCTGGACTATTCCTCTTCCCACCCTCTCTCTTGCAAAAATGTCATCCCCTTCTCGCAATTATTCCATTTTATTTGGAACTATTTCCATTTTAATTGCGATAAAAATTTATCAGGAAAAATTGTGACTCAGCTTTCCATGCAATTAACCCGAGTCTGATCTATTCTTATCTGACTCAAATTTTGTCCTTTCCAATTGAATGTTTTTATATTGGAATAGTTCATAACTTTTCAGATCTATTCTAAATTTCCTGATTGCAATTTCCTAAATGTTCCTACCAATGCTTCCTGACTTGGCTCAATTCATTTTCCAGATTGAAAGCCAGGAACTTTGTTTTCTTTGTTGGGCCAGGAACATGCTGATCAGTCAAGTTATTTTGAACACAATTCAGAAACTTCTCTTTTTCTCTTAACCAATCTCTATCACAGCATATACTTTATAGTTAAAGACCCACTATTATCACTGATCTATGGCTTCTGTGGGCCTCTGTTTCTCAATATCCTAACTACTTATTGGTAGCCTATAAAATTGGCCAATTTTTCACAACATTATGAATTTGCATTTTTATTATGATTCTGGAATAGAAACAAGAACTAAACAACATCTGCTAGTGTGGTCAATTTTCTTCAAAATTTAAACATAGAATAGAAATATACACCATGGTAGTGTAACACTTTTGCAGCTCAGAAGGTTGGAGATCGGAGATCAATTCCAACATCACCTGTAAAGAATTTGTACATCATCCCCATGAACACAAGGATTTCCTCTGGGTCCTCTGCTTTCTACCCACAGTCCAAAGACATACTGGTTTGTAGGTTAATTGGTCATTGGAAATTGTCACATGATTAGGCTAGGGTTAAATCGGTGGGTTGGTTACTGGCAGGCTCAGCTCAAAGGCCCAGAAGGGCCTATCCCATTCTACATCTCTCAATAATAAATTATGTATTAAACATGAATAGTAGTGGATATCTTGAATATTGTTGCAACAGCAGAATCAATATCTAACTAATGGAACCACATCAGAGAGAATAATAAGAATTCATCAAATTTGACAGGCATTAAGCTGAAGAGTAAGGACATTGCTCAGAATTAACAAACAAAATACAACAAAAAAATCCCGTGTTTGAATAACTGATATGTGAATGTCCAATAATTGAGGGTAGGTCAGATTTCCCTCATTTCTTGAACATGGACATGAATACAGAAATCTCCATAAATATCATCCACTGAGGGTGTGGAGATGTGACAAAAGCTCTTCATTGGTAAACTTTAGCATTTCAACAGTGACATCATCTGCTCCCGGGTTCTCATTAATTTTCATTTGCGATTTGGTGTTCTCGGTTGTTCAGGAGCACTCACAAGGTGGACCTAAATATTCAATATGGGATGAATGAAGGGCAGTGTTGTCACTCAAAACATTCTGAGAAGCGTAAGGGGAAAAGATTACCAGGTAGACCAAGGAAGAGGGTCAAGGATGTGCTTAAGAGTCTCCTTGTGGAGATACAACACCCTGGTTATTGCTGCAAATTCTGGCCCATCATTGTTCAAAGTAGCAAAGGAGTCATCAGGATGAGATTGAGAACGTTTAGGCCATGCTCGAAAGTCTCTGCACAAATGATGGAAAGGGAACGCCACCTTTAACTACCCATGCACCTACACATAGCAAAACCCTGTCCCATCAGTGGAAGAGTCTCTAGTTCCAACATTGACTTCATGAGAAAATTTAGAACCAAGGTGGCAGTAGGTCTTCCTGGATCCTGAAGGACTGCCTAAGAATTAATGGCAAGGAAGATGTTACTTGTGAGAATTGAAAACTCTACAAATTTATGAACCTTTTGCAGCCTTCCTCTGATAGCTTGACAAGAATCTGCAGATCTGCACATAAAGGTGTTGCCCACATGAATAAACTATTTTAAATAAAATTACATACACATTATTTTGTTTCATTTTTCAGCATTTGGTCACAGTTCTATTTCTCTATTCCACTTTCATACCTGTTGGTACAGAAAAGTCAAATCTCACTGGTCAAGCCCCCCCCACCCCCAACTGTTATCGTTTGTTGCTTCCAGTGTGAAATAAGACATAGGAATTTAGTAGTGAAAGAAAAGGTTGAGCTAGCCAAACTGAAAGATCCCTGATCCATCAAATTCTGATCCACTTTCATTTCAGGAATCCAAAGGCAGTGGATTAACATATAATGATCTCAGAAGGAGATTAAAGCATAATCACACTGGACAACAAAGATTTTGCTTCCTGATACTTTTGGGCGTATCTCATGGATTTTGGGCTGCTGAGCATGAACATTGCCAAGAGATTTCCCTATCATGCACCACTTTTTTTTTGACATTGCCAATATTTGTTATTTCAATTCAGAATTTAAGTCAATTAAAATGTTGCTCACGATGTGAGATGAAAAGTTTTCTATCATGTCCAAGCATGCCTGGGCTTGCTTAGGCAGGGCAGAAGCTGCATGGCAGGACAGTTTTAGAAAGCATCAAGTACATACATGCATTGAATTTACACGTATACCCGTTTTGTGGTCACATTGATGCACGTGCACAGGGCATATTATGTGTACTCATTATAATAAAGTAATTATATTTTCAGGAATATTTGTGATAGCAAAATACCTTGTCAATGTTACAACATCTGCAATACTTCCTGTTATTTTTGTGGTGAGTATATGCTTAAACCTCAAAGACGGAGCATCATTCCTCTTATTAAAAAAGCCTCTGACCTCTACTTTGGGTATAAGATTGGCAGCTTAGATAAAGCCTGGGCTCCTCACAGTTGTTGTGCAATATGCACTGTTAATCTTAGAGCCTGGCTCAGAGGTACTCGGAAGTCAATGCCATCGCTGTCCCGATGATATGGTGAGAGCAGAAGGATCATGTGATAGAATGCTACTTCTGTCTGACCACTGTTTTTAGTTTTTCTGCTCAAAAACAAGAAATCCATTGAATGCCCCAATTTCCCTTCAGCCATGAGACCTGTGCTGCACGACGATCGTTTTCCAGTACTGAAGACAACAGACACATGGTATCTAGAGGAGGCAGATGAAGATGCCATGATGCATGAGAAAGGAATGGAAAATGACACTGATGTTGATACAGATTTTGAACCCTTTATGTCAAATGAGCCTCATCTGATAACTCGATCTGAGTTAAATGATCTGGTTAGAGTCTTGGGTTTGTCAAAGGCAAAGGCAGAATTACTGGATTCAAGACTGAAAAGATGGAACTGCTTTCATGAGTCACAAAAATTTCTGTGAAAGAGTTCAATATTTGAGACAGATGTTTCCCGAAATAGCTGATGCCAAGATTAAGAAAGGCATTTTTGTTGGTCCACAAATCTAACAGGGCATCAATGACAGACAATTTGAAGAACTTCTAGTGGGACCCAAGAGAATTACATGGAAGGCATTTAAGGATGCAGTTGAAAATTTTCTTGGCAATTGCAAAGCATAAAACTACATGCAGCTGGTTGACGATATGCTTCAAACATACAAATCCATGAAGTGCAAGATGTCACACAAGATTCATTTTCTGCATTCCCATTTAGACTTCCTTCCCTGCTCATCTTGGTGCTGTCAATGACAAACAGAGTGAAAGATTTCACCTGGACATTGTGGTTCTAGAAAAACGATAGCAGAGCAACTGGAATCCATCAGTACTACTGATTATTTTTGGGCACTAAGTGAGACGCCTCAGACACTGAGTACAAATGAAAATCATCAACAAAACATTTTTAGTTTAGTTTAACTATTGCAAAGCCTCAGCACCATTATGTAATTAAACACATTATATTTAATAAAAGTTAACTTCTTATTTCTCCGAATTGCTACGCAATACAATAGTCTGAAATTTTATTTGTGCTCAACTTCAAGCGGTTTATCGTAACCATAAAAAAATTTCTGAGCAAGCAGCACCTTCAAAAAAAGAAATTGCTGTCCATTGTTATCTTTGATCATCAAGGTTCAGAAGCAGTTAAGAAGTTGTGGCAGAATACAAAATGATACATTGTTCTTGTTTTACCAGGGGAGATCTTACTGATCTAAATGCAGTTTTATTTAGATTTTTGAATACTTCAGAAATCACTAAAATATTAAAACATTAATATTGTTACTTGATCTTTGTCACATTGCGTACTCATAAATTATTGCATCTGCTGAGCCTGTCATAATTGTATTGTACTTGCACAATTTCCTCTATGCATGAATGAGTTCAAATAACAGAATCACAGTGAACTTAAAAAGAATGTGGGAAACATACTCCTAGTGGGTTTACACAGGAATTTAGCTCAACTATAAAGTTAGGAAAATAAAATTTTCCTTCAGGGTAAGTAAAACAGTAAGTAATCCAGCAGAAAAAAAAATTAAAAATATTTTTTCCATTAGTTAAACTAATTAATGGAGATATGGCAAGGTATTGGAGTCCCATGGACTGCGGTAGTGGGAACTCTAGGATTTTTACAGTTTCCTGGACCACCACAGGTGCATGAATTGTCATCAGCTGAAGGACCTTGAACTCTAAGCCACAGCTGACTTCATTATGTTTCCTAGTTAGCACAGTTCAGAAAGTAGCCATTCTGTAGATCAAGAGAATGCAGGCAGAGAAGAAATGGGAGGAATGCCAGACAAAATAAAAATAGCAGGAGGCCTTCAGAGCATCATACTCTTTAACCAGAATTCAATTCCATACACTGAGGGTTCTAATTAAGACTATTACACCGTGTATGTCTTGGCTGTACAGGAAAAGAAAAGGAACAAAGATATGCAAAATTATGAGGAACCATGATGGGTGTGTCGAAGACAAAAGGGCACATGTTTTGGGTGAGAGGTAGGAAGTGTAGAGGGGATCTAAGGGGATTTTTTTCCACACAAAGATTAGTTGGAATCTGGAAAGTGCAATCTAAGAAACTGGAGAAAGCAGATATTCTCACAACATTTAAGAAACATTTAAACAAGCATTTCAGTCATCAAGAAATAGAATACTACAGATCTAATATGAGTAAATGTATTAATATAGATATGTTTAATGGCTGGTGTGTATCTGGTAGTCTGTATGACTGTTTCTATGATCTATGGCTCCAATAATTTAGAAGAAAGTTTTCAGAAGTTATAGCAGTTATTTTCAGGTTTCAGAAGTTATAGCAGATTAATGTGTTCTCTCCTCGTTGCCAGAGTTAAAGATATCAATAAATGGCCGTAGAGCAGGAAGGGAAAAGTGAAAAACTAAAAGTTCTGATTTATGTTACTAGCAATAACATAGTTAGAAAAAGAAATGGAATCTTACAAAATTAGAAAACAGGTTATGAAACAACATCTCTAAGCCCTCCAGTTTTGTTTTCTATCATCCCAAAGATGTACTGGAGGTGTAAGTAAATCACTTTTTATTTCCAGTAATGGTAAAAATCATCTAAAAGAATTGAAGAGGAGGTGATGGTTATATATGCAACAGAATGAGTTATTAGGAAATACAGAGAGAGAGAAAACAGGACAAATATAATTGTTGTCTGGGAGTGAGCATCAATTTGATAGGGCTTCATCTTTATTTAAATGATATAATGGAGAAATATGCACATACGCTTGCTGCTATTGCAGAGAAGATAAAGGAGTCTAACTTGGTGACTGGTGAATTGGCATGGTAAATTTATCTCTCATGAGAATTCTCTCTTGAGAATATCTCTCAAATAGAAATCCATGGAACTTCAGGCAAGACTCTTCAATGAACCCATGCAGCACTGAACTATGATCATGCAGACTGTTGCATTAAGGAAGAATATACTGTATCTCATCCATAAACATATCTCATCGTTGCAGAATTCAATATGGAACTATTAAGCTGCTCTTCCGTTGAGTAGTGGCAGTGATGGCCTTAAGCCCAGAAGATGGCTGATAGTCTTCTGGGTGTCAACCCACTTTCTCTTAGTAGGCACTGATACATAATAGAACCCAATTGGTAGAGGTGCAACAGGCATTTAAAGGGCTATTAAATGCAAATAAACTAGTTTGGTGATGTTGTTGGCATCAGGGGGTCAGTGAGATACTGTATTAAGAATTACTGAAAATAAAAAGAACACTGCAGATGCTGTAAGTAGGATGCAGATCCTTCTCTGCACTGAGTTCATGACAACCATCAAGCAGCCTTGTACATTAATCCTACATAAACTAAGTTTATTTGCAATAAATCCTAACATCAGAAGTTTTGTTCACTTGTATGGAAGCAGAGGTGAATTTCTCAGAGTGAAGAAATTTTCTACACTTTCCTAATCCCATCTTGCCAATGAATTGATACTTTGACACAAGGTCGTCCTCAGCATTGGTCAATGGTGCTTGCAGTTGGTCTGGTGATAGAAGCATGTCTCCAGGTTAACTACTATAATTTTCCTGAACTTTTCCATCATCACAAAATGACCAGTAAGTCTCTTCCATCACTCCTCCTTACACCCTCTAATAGTTGCTAAGTGCAATGAAGGATGTGGTGTGTCAGTATAGTCCACACATTCATGGCTGCAGATTAAAGGCTCCATTCAGGTCTCTCAAACCCACAAAATAACTTTTCAACTGCTGATGGCTTGCTTGGTGGTTATGTTTCTCAGTCTATAATGCATCTTAGAAGGATTCATCACAGTTTCTGGGATTCACATCTGTGGTCATCTATCAGAGTAATTAGAGCCTGCCCTGGTACAATTCGTTAAGTAGCTTTCAGACATGCTCCCAAATTCTTTCGCATGCTTTGCGCCTCCAGTGAAATCATCCCTTCATTTGATCTTTCTGCTGCCCCTTAGTTTTCTACTAGTACTACAAAGCTATTCTCATCTAGGTACATTGCCCAGCTTTCTGATGATCCAATGATGGATCTGAGTATAGCACAGTATTGCTGCTTTGCATTATCATTGGTGTCTTGCTCCAGTGTCTTCCGGTACACCCACTCCACCCATCCCAGTCCTAAAATTATTAAAATTAAAGGTGTCAAGCTTATGAAAAATTTTGTATCGACACAGGAACTCAAATGAGGCCGTGACTGTAATTAATGAGGTTTATCCAGGTGGGACAATAACTGATTTAAAATATTCACCCAGCTTATTTTTGTTCCACTTTGAACGACAAGTTTCCCCAACCCTGAGAAATTTATGTCAGAGATGCAACAGTTCCAGGGTATAGCTCCATGAAAGCTTAATGAAATTCAGTTTGAAACATTAGAGTTAACTTCTCACAGGGATAAATAGTGCTGCGCTATCAGCACCCCATCTTCACCGATCATTGCCTTTGATCTGGAAGTGTCACAGTTAAGCTCGGAAGTGGAGGTGTTGCAAAGATGAACCAAAATTCTCAGCATCCCACCTACACGTACCTGCATGCTGTTGGGAACGATAATCCTCCCTTTCCTGTCTCCATGTGGGCAAGGTGCTGGAGCTCTGTAGTGCTCACAGTAAAACTGCAGGGGGAGGAAGTGGTGATTAAAAGCTGTTACTGAAGCACTGGCATACACATAATGAGAGATATCCTATCCAACTGTGTTCAGCTACATTGGAAACAATTGAGATTGCAGTCCATTTCCTACAATTCACTTGTAAAGATCTGAGGATTTCAGCAATTTGCAAGAGCTGGTTGAATATTTCACCCTTGAGCTCATACATTCTGCATATAAACATCAAAATCAGAGTCAGGTTTAGTATCACTGGCTTATGCTGTGAAGTTTGTTGTTTTGCAGCAGTGGTACATTGTAATACATAATAATAAAAATGACAAATTACAGTAAGAAGTATATATAAAAATAATTTAAATAAATAATGCAGAAAGAGAGAAAAATAGTGAGGTGTGTTCATGAATTCATTGCCCGTTTAGGAATAGTGAGGGAAATCAGTGGGGAGGGACGAATGGACAAGGGAGTCGCGTAGGGAGTGATCCCTGTGGAAAGCAGAATATGGAGAGGGAGGGAAAGATGTTCTTGGTGGTGGGGTCTCACTGATCTGTCTCCTGGCACGTCCTTGCAAGCGGAACAAGTGCTACACCTGCCCCTACACTTCCTCCCTCACTACCACTCAGGGCACCAAACAGTCCTTCCAGGTGAGGAGACACTTCACCTGTGAGTCTGTTGGGGTCATCTACTCTATCCAGTGCTCCCAGTGTGGCTTCCTGTATATTGGCGAGACCCGGCGTAGATTGGGAGACCGCTTCGGTGAGCACTCTGTCCACCAGAACAAGCGGGATCTCCCAAAGGTCACCCATTTTTATTCCACTTCCCATTCCCATTCCGTCATGTCAGTCTGTGGCCTCCTCTACTGTCATGATGAAACCACACTCAGGTTAAAAGATTAACACTTTATATCCCGTCTGGGTAGCCTCCAACCTGATAGCATGAACATCGATTTCTTGAACTTAGAAACATAGAAAGACAGAAAATCTACGGCACAATACAGGCCCTTCGGCCCACAAAGCTGTGCCGAACATGGCCTAACCTTAGAAATTACCTAGGGTTACCTATAGCTCTCTATTTTTCTAAGCTCCATATACCTATCCAGGAGACTCTTAAAATACCCTACCGTATCTGTCTCCACCACCGCCGCCGGCAGCCCATTCCACTCACTCATCACTCACTGCGTAAAAACTTACCCCTGACATCTCCTCTGTACCTACTTCCAAGCACCTTAAAACTGTGCCCTTTCATGCTAACCATTTCAGCTCTGGGAAAAAGCCTCTGATTATCTACACAATCAATGCCTTTCATCATCTTATACACCTTTTTCAGGTCACTTCTCATCCTCCGCTGCTCTAGGGAGAAAAGGCCGAGTTCACTCAACCTATTCTCATAAGGCATGCTCTCCAATCCTGGCAACATCCTTGTGAAACTCCTCTCCACTCTTTCTTTGGTTTCCACATCCTTCCTGTAGTGAGGCAACCAGAACTGAGCACAGCACTCCAAGTGGGGTCTGACCAGGGTCCTATATAGCTGCAATATTACTTCTCGGCTCCTAAACTCAATCCCACGATTGATGAAGGTCAATGCACCGTATGATTTCTTAACCACAGAGTCAACCTGCACAGCAGCTTTGAGTGTCCTATGGACTCAGACTCCAAGATCCCTCTGATCCTCCACAGTGCCAAGAGTCTTACCAATAATACTATATTCTGCCATCATATTTGACATACCAAAATGAACCACCTCACACTTATCTGGGTTGAACTCCATCTGACATTTCTCAGTCCAGTTTCACATCCTATCAATGTCCCGCTGTAACCTCTGAGAGCCCTCCACACTATCCACAACACCTCCAACCTTTGTGTCATCAGCAAATATACTAATGCATCCCTCCACTTCTTCATTCGGGTCATTTATAAAAATCACAAAGAGTAGGAGTCCCAGAACAGATCCCTGAGGCACACCACTGGTCACTGACCTCCATGCAGAATACGACCCATCTACAACCACTCTTTGCGTTCTGTGGGCAAGCCAGTTCCGGTTCCACAAAGCAATTTCTCTTTGGATCCCATACCTCCTTATTTTCTTAATAAGCCTTGCATGGGGTACCTTGTCAAATGCCTTGCTGAAATCTATATACACTACATCTACTACACTACCTTCATCAATGTGTTTAGTCACATCCTCACAGAATTCAATCAGGCTCTTAAGGCATGACCTGCCTTTCACAAAGCCATGCTTACTATTCCTAATCACATTCTGCCTTTCCAAATGTTCATAAATCCTGCCTCTCAGGATCTTCTCCATCAATTTACCAATCACTGAAGTAAGACTCACTAATCTATAATTTCCTGGGCTATCTCTACTCTCTTTCTTGAATAATGGAAAAACATCCACAATCCTTCAATCCTCCGGAACCTCTCCCATCTCCATTGATGATGCAAAGATCATCACCAGAGGCTCAGCAATCTCCTTCCTCGCCTCCCACAGTAGCCTGGGGTACATCTCATCTTGTCCTGGTGACTTATCCAACTTGATGCTTTCCAAAATCTCCAGCATATTCTCTTTCTTAGTATCTACATGCTCAAGCTTTTCAGTCTGTTGTAAGTCATTCCTACAATCACCAAGATCCTTGTCCGTAGTGAATACTGAACAAAAGTACTCATTAAGTAACTCTGCTATCTCTTTCGGTTCTATACATTCTTTTCCACTGACGCACTTGATTGGTCCTATTCTCACACATCTTATCCTTTTGCTCTTCACATACTTGTAGAATGCCTTGGGGTTTTCCTTAATCCTGTCTGCCAAGTCCTTCTCATGGCACCTTCTGGCTTTCCTAATTTCTTTCTTAAACTCCTTCCTGCTAGCTTTATAATCTTCTTGATCTCTATCATTACCTAATTTTTTGAACCTTTCATAAGCTCTTGTTTTCTTCCTGACTAGATTTTACAACAGTCTTTGTAGACCACAGTTCCTGTACCTTACCTTCCTTTCCCTGTCTCATTGGAACATATCTATGCAGAACTCTACACAAATATTCCCTGAAGGTTTGCCACAATTCTTCTGTACATTTCTCTGAAAACATCTGTTCCCAATTTATGCTTCCAAGTTCTTGCCTGATAGCCTCATATTTCCCCTTACTCCAATTAAATGCTTTCCTAACTGTTCAGTTCCTATCCCTCTCCAATGCTATGATAAAGGAGAGAAGAATTGTGATCACTATCTCCAAGATGCTCTCCCACTGAGAGATCTGACAGCTGACTAGGTTCATTTCCCAATACCAGATCAAATACAGCCTCTCCTCTTGTAGGCTTATCTATATATTGTGTCAAGAGATAGATAGATAGATAGATAGATAGATAGATACTTTATTCATCCCCATGGGGAAATTCAACTTTTTTTTCCAATGTCCCATACACTTGTTGTATCAAAACTAATTACATACAATACTTAACTCAGTAAAAAATATGATATGCATCTAAATCACTATCTCAAAAAGCATTAATAATAGCTTTTAAAAAGTTCTTAAGTCCACAACTAACACAACTAAACACAACTAACTCCACCCCATCTAAACCCCTCGCTCTAGGGACATGCCAATCGATATTTGGGAAATTAAAGTCTCCCACCACGACAACCCTATTACTGTTACATCTTTCCAGAATCTGTCTACCTATCTGCTCCTCAATGACCCTGTTATGATTGGGTGATCTATAAAAAACACCCAGTAGATTTATTGATCCCTTTCTGTTTCTAACTTCCACCCACAGAGACTCCATAGACAATCCCTCCATGTCTTCCTCCTTTTCTTCAGCCATGACATTATCTCTGATCAGCAGTGCCATGCCCCCACCTCTTTTGCCTCTTTCTTTGTCCTTTCTGCAACATCTAAAGCCAAATGAAGTAACCATTTCTGCCCCTGAGACATCCAGGTCTCTGTAATGGCCACAACATCATAGCTCCAAGTATTGATCCACGCTCTAAGCTCATCCACTTTGTTCATAATACTCCTTGCGTTAAAATAGACACACCTCAAACCAGTGGTCTGAGGACATCCCTTCTCTATCACCTGCCTATCCTCCATTTCACACTGTCTTCAAGCTTTCTTTATTTGTGAACCAACTGCCTCTTCCTCCGTCTCTTCAGTTTGGTTTCCACCCCCCCATCAATCCTAGTTTAAACTCTCCCCAATAGCCTTAGCAAATCTCCCCACCAGGATATTTTTCCCCCTGGGCTTCGTGCAATCTGTCCTTTTTTTTACAGGTCACTCCTGCCCCAAAAGAGGTCCCAATAATCCAGAAATCTGAATCCCTGCCCCCTACTCCAATCCCTCAGCCATACATTTATCCTCCACCTCACTCTATTCCTACACTCACCATCACGTGGCACAGGCAGTAGTCCTTCTGGTAATGCCCCCCCCCCCTTCATCATTCCCCATTCCCATTTCCTATCTCACCTTATTTCCTTATCTACCTATCACCTCCCTCTTGTGCTCCCCCTTCTTTCCTTTCTTCCATGGCCTTCGGTCCTCTCTTATCAGATTCCCTCTTCTCCTGCCCTATACCTCTTTCACCAATTGACTTCCCAGCTCTTTACTTCACCACTCCCCCTCTCCTCATCCCCATCCCACCTCCGTTCTCCAGTCCTGATTGAGGATCTCAGCCCAAATCGTCGACTATTCTCTTTTCCTTAGGTGCTGTCTGGTGAGCTGACTTCCTCCAGCATTTTGTGTGTGTTCCTTGAACATTAGGGAGCCTTGATCCTGCACACACAGATTCAGAAGGACACTGATAAACATTGGGAAAATACAAAATGTTAAATATTGAAAAGAATGTGACTGCAACAGACTAGATAAGCTGAATGGCTAATTGTACTATTCTCTGATTCTATTAAATTGGAGCAGATTTGTCAAGGATTTCAGATGCTATTGCCTAAATTTTCTTTTCAGGAGACTTCCTAGAGTCACTTAGTTTTGAATCAGTTTTTTAGAAAGGTTTTTTAATGACATTCTTTAAATTAAAATGGACATTTTAAAATTACTATCTTGTCACGCACTAATATCCACTGGCTCCACAGCAACTAAGGAAAAATATCTTGGAAATTTACTAAGGCACATGACAGTCTGACAATTACAACAATAATTGTATTGCTAAATCTCCACACAGGATCTTTACTCATCTTTTGTTCATTGTTCTGCTGTAACCTTTGACTAAAATTCAGTGACCTCAAATGTGGTTAGGTCTTGATATAATAGCGTTTCATGGTTAAAGATGACCCTAGCGTCAACTTACAAATTTCAGAACATTTATGTAAAATATTCTGTACATAAATTGCTCTGATTATCTATTCAAGTTCTATTGAAACTCCATTAAGTCCGAGGTCCTTGTAAAGCTTTTCTATTACAAAGGTTTGCAGATTCATTCTCACTCATGTCCTAATGCAAATGGCTTATCGAAAAGTGAGTTAAAATGGAAGGTACATATTTAGGTAATAATGGCAAGGATACTAAGTGAGTGCTATTCATATTCTTAAAAGAATAACTGTATGAATAGTTGTGACATAGAACATCAAACACAGCAGCACAGTACAGGTTCTTTGGTCCATGATTTTGTGCCAATTTTTAACCTTTTCTGAGATAAATCTAGTCCTTCCCTACTACATAGCCCTCCATACTTCTATCATCCACATGCCTATCTAAGAGTTTCTTAAATACTCCTAATATATCTGTCTCTACCACCACACCTGGTGGCACATTCCATGCACCCACTGTTCTTTGTGTAAAATAACTTACCTCTGACATCCCCCTGCACTTTCATCTAATCCCCTTAAAACTATTTCTTATTTTAGCTATTTCTGCTCTGGGAAGAAGACTCTGGCTAGCCACTCTATGTATTTAATGACACCGTTTGTGAGATTTATTTCATAAATTTTAAGTGAAAGGACAGCATATTTACTGAAATTTTTAACTTCAATATTTGTAAACCATGACAAAAGTTAACAAGCCAGTACTTTAATACTCATAGAGAAGGTGGAGGAGCTAGTGCAACTCAAGCTGTAATCTACATAGGTTCAGCTAATATCCCTGGCAAACATTGAGATGAAGGAAGAACTCACCAGTAAGCAGTAGACTTTTAGAGATATAACTGCTTAGGAGTCTAAATATTAGTGGTCTGTCTCGAAGGACAATGGGTGGTGATGATCATTATCACAAGCCTGTACGGAGATCTTGAGATGCCCAGTCATCACAATCCCCTTCTCGGCCTCACCAGCGTAGTCCAAAAGAAAGCTTATGAGGCAATATGTTTGGTACCTGCTTGGCTGCAGGAGCTGCTGGAAGAATGTTCAATGACGTCCAGCTGCCTCAGGGGCTTCACACCAGATTTGCTGTCTGGGTTTACTCCCGTAGCCTTCATGTATCTCTCCCAAGGCTGCCCACAAGGCAGTGGGGCCATTTGCCCATAGCTGGGGATCTGGTTTACAAGCACCAGGGCATATCCACGCACCGGTGGGCCTGTGTGCTACATGTGCAGGGGCCAAATCTCCTCCCTGTCCTCTGTAGTTGAACCCGAGTCCAAAAGGAGTTCAGTTTCTGTGTGTCACCAGCATGGAGGGACCTCATGAGGCTTGCTGTTGGAGAGGCTACGTACTGGCCGGGAGAGACTCATGTATTCTGCTCTCCTTATCCTGAAACTGCTGGCCACTGGAGGAAGCTGAAAGTGAGAGCGACAAGAACTACCCAGCAAACAACCACACTAGAAGCATCACAACAACCATTTTGACACCAATATGCGGTAGGTAGACATTTAGGTTTAACATGCAAGGGTGAACATCATAGGCAGAAAAAGGATTAGGAATCCCAGTCAAGCCAGCTTTTCTCGTGGATCATGGCGGAACGATCCTAGACCTACTCACAAGGAAATAAATGTTTGAGTAACTGGCTTTGTTGGCAGGTAAGTACTGGAGTCACAGAGAAAATGACATGATTGGCAGAACGGCTTGTGATAGCCATTTTAGCTGCCTGTTCCGCCGGCTTTGTTTTATTGACGTTCCTGTCTGTGATAAGAGCTCACTGTTGAAGAATTGCCAATGTTCCTGTTCAGAATCTCACCATGTAAAACTATAGTTGTGAAAGTCTAAGGTGACTGGCAACTCAGCAGAGACCACAGGAATACTGAATTATATGGTCATTGAAAAAAAATTGTCAACCTGAATTTCACTAGGATAGCAATTTTACTGTCATTTGCACGAAAGGTGGTGAGTTCCCTTTACACACCCAGAAATGCTGCATTATTAGTCATGCAGGCATGGAAACAAAAGCATGCTTTCTCAAGGGAATCTAATAGATCTCAAGCTGCTATCTGAGAAAGAGCAGGAAGTGAATATTGCAACCAATACAGAGAAACCCTTTGCTCTCTAGAATAGTTTAAATGGCTATATACGGTACAACGGTAGCTACTCTTCAAAAGTAGTCCAGTGGCCGGAAGGAACTTTGGACTGTTCTGCATCTACACCTGTTTTCCACTATTCCACAACTTAGATCCTACAGAAACTGGATAGTTTCTAATGCAATGCCTTCCTAGTGTTTGTTTATTTGATTCTAACAGGAGTTTCAGCACCTAGTGTTAGCTGAAGAAAACAACTGTCAGAAATCAGTCAAACCAGGCTTAATTGTGATTGCTTCGCCGAGCATCTATGCTCTGTCTGACGTGGATTGGGAGATTGCTTTGCCGAACATCTATGCTCCATCCGCCAGAACAAGTAGGATCTGCCAGTGGCCACCCATTTTAATTCAACTTCACATTCCCATTCTGATATGTCCATCCATTGCCTCCTCCACTGTCATGATAAGGCCACACTTAGCTTGAAGGAACAACACCTTATTTTCCATTTGGGTAGCCTCCAACCTGATGGCATGAACATCAATTTCTCCAACTTCCAGTAATGCCTCCACCCATTCCCCTTCACCATTTCCCATCCTCTTGTCCCTCTCTCATGTTATCTCATTGCCTGTCCGTCACCTTCCTCTTGTGCTCCCACCCCTCACCTTTTCTTTCTTCCATGGCCTTCTGTCTCTTTCACCAATCAACTTCCTTTGCTTCATTCGTCCCCCTCTAAGCTTCACGTCACCTGGTGTTTTTCTCTCCCCTTCTTCTCCTTTCAAATCTACTCTTCAGCTTTTTTCCCAGTACTGCTGAAGGGTTTTGGCCCAAAACGTCGGACTGTGCTCTTTTCCACAGATGCAACCTGACCTGCTGAGTTCCTCCAGCATTTTATGTGTTTTGCTCGAATTTCCAGCATCTGCAGATTTTCTCTTGTTTGTTAAATGTGAAGCTTCTGTTGTTGAATATCCTACTAATGCCCAATATTCAGTTTCACACAAAAATAGCAGTTAATGCATCAACTAAATAGTTAGTAGTTACTGATATCACAAGGTATTTTCTTTTCTATTTTATGGTGAAGAAAACAATATATCAAATTGGGTTATCAATCAGATTTTAAATGGCAGATTATATGTTAATTGCAATTGGGAAAATGCAAATGCAAATAGATAACGCTTCCATTCATGTTGATTCTGGTGGGTTATGAAAAGTTCAAACCCTTGGACAATCACTAGGATCTCAGCTTCTTGGATTATTTAATAAAGACGAGCTCTGGAAAGTTAATAACTGCTATTCCCAGCCTCTGATGATTTCTCAGTCTGACTATTAAGCTGCATACCTCCAATTCTCCCCAGCATGCCTGCAACATACAGTTCTTCATTTTGTCCTAGGAATTTGCTTTCCAGAAGGATTTGCTTTGTGCTCTGTTAACTCTCTGCCTCCTGTGGTGAGTGTGAGAAGCAGTCCAGACTGACACCAAACACCAAGGCAACAGAAGCTGAATGGTGCCACCCTGTCCAAAATACAACGGCAGCAGGAAAAGATGAAGTGGAGGCAGAGATAAAACTCTCTTGGTTGTTTTCTTACCTTGAATTGCCATATTTATCTGGCACGATAGCTTTCTGGTGTTTACAAGGGAAAATTCTTGCTGTTTCCTGCCTTTGTGAACAGAAGCATGGACAATTCTGCATTTTTTGGCAATTTATTGTGTTACATGGTGAGTCAAAAATGTTTACTTTCTTTTAGAATTGGTGTTAAATGTTAGTTTCATACACTTCAGTCTTATGCTCTGTAGGCTGCTGAAGTAATAGCTCTGATTGAGTCAATGCAGCCTTTTCCATTCTGTTTGTTTGAAATATGATGTGTGTTTTTGATGATGGGTTCTTCTGAAATAAAGTAACAGGATCAGAAAATGGCAAAGGCTAAAATATTGGATTTATTTGATGAGCAATATAATGTCAGATCAGAGAGAGAGAAGGCAGAACAGGCTTTTTCTGGGTAAAGGTTAACGGCTGTGGAAATCTAGAGATCCAGTGAAAATTTTAGGAACTAACCCCAAAGGCAACTTTTGCATATTCAACTATTTTTCCAGACATACGCTTATTTTACACATAATTCAAACTAAAGGCTTGACCATTTTGCTGAGAATTGAATCAACACTCTACGGCAGTTTTGTCTGTGACACAGTCTTGGTGACAGTGTCAGATGAGGATTATTGGAAGTACTCAGATAATAGAACAAATGTTTGCAAGTAGATAATGTCAGTAATAGGCCTACAGATTTGTTTTTATACAGAGGTAATCCAGATAAGCATGTGCTTTCAATGTGCTTGAGACTCTAGTTTAATGCTTTAATTCAATATTCGGGTAGTTGGTGAAAAGTTTTCTGGAGACTTGTATAGATGGCATTTTTTTACAAGGAGCTTAATTTGCAAGGCTATTTACAGCACACCAACAGTCTCGGGGAATTATGCACAGTTTCATCAATGATCTCTCACAAATGTGCAAAATCAATTATCCTCTTGCTACTCCCCAGATATCAGGTGATTATGAATTTCATGGATGCTTTCTCACCATCATCATTTATCCCAAAAAAAACAGTATTGCGGGTGAATCTCTTGAAATTCATGAGCTCAAAATAACTGGCTAAAGTGAAATTCATATTTTCACTTCGTTGATTTTTAAACATTTGATTAAATCTATTTAAAAAACTTTTTACTATTGTTTATTGGCTTCAGGGTATTTTGTGTTCAGGATGTGAGGAACAATTTGATTGGGAGAAGAAGTTACTTTATTCACAAAGACCCATTCAAAATTCAGCCTTAAGGCTTATCAGGGAAATCCTGTGATTTACTTTCCTTTTATTAAAGTAACTGTGGCCCTTAGGTGAAGTCTTTAACATGCTAAATATTGAGCTTATCTAGTAAATTTATTTATGCAACAATTTCTGATCCTGATCATACATTTGTAGCTATTACAGCATCAAATTACCATCTGAGAAATTTCAGAGATAGCTTGGAGTAGGAACATCACATCTGGAAAAAAATTTGGTTACGGTTTAAGACCTGGATTGTACTATTCAAGATAACTCTGAGCAAGTTAAGGTTGGCTCATCACCTTTAAATGGAAGAAGAAATAAAATGCAATGTAGGAGAAAGCTAAGGAGTGTTAAGCAGAGAACCTGGAAAGAGAGTCACAAGAAGTTGAAAGACATCAATGATCTGCAACAGTATTTGCATTTCCAAATACATTTAACTGTGCCAGGAGCCAAGATTCTGCTCAAAAGTTCCTCAATCTCTGACCAGCTGTCCCTCATTATTTATACTAAGCAGCCCTGTTCTTCATCTGACATTCACACACATAACAGATTAGTAAGTTTCACATTGCAGACTATTCAACTGTCACAACCATCACATTGCACAGCATTTACTGCCATTCACCTGAACAAATAATTTTTACCCATTTGGAAGCAACTGAATGAAATTGAAGGAGATAGGCTCGAGGCCCATGAAGAAGACAGTGCTGACGATTATCTGAATGCCATTCCTGAGACTATGACTAAGGCTAAACCAGTTCAAGATAACAGATTGATTACACTAGTACATCACCTCATGCTCGAGATGCATTCGCGGAGTGAGATTGGTCAAGAACTCAGTCCTAAAGTCAGGCATGATGGCATCATATAAAGAGAGATCCGTAACAGTGCTCTAACAGCAAGTGCCCACCCCCTGCCGGTGCTATAACAGCAAGTTCCCACCCTCTGCCAGTGCTCTAACAGCAAGTGCCCACCCTCTGCCGGTGCTCTAGCAGCAAGTGCCCACCCCCTGCCGGTGCTCTAACAGCAAGTGCCCACCCCCTGCCGGTGCTCTAACAGCAAGTGCCCACCCCCTGCTGGAGCTCTAACAGCAAGTGCCCACCCCCTGCCGGTGCTCTAACAGCAAGTGCCCACCCCCTGCCGGTGCTCTAACAGGAAGTACCCACCCCCTGCCGGTGCTCTAACAGGAAGTACCCACCCCCTGCCGGTGATCTAACAGCGTGCCCACCCCCTGCCGGTGCTCTAACAGCGTGCCCACCCCCTGCCGGTGATCTAACAGCGTGCCCACCCCCTGCCGGTGCTCTAACAGCAAGTGCCCACCCCCTGCCGGTGCTCTAACAGGAAGTACCCACCCCCTGCCGGTGCTCTAGCAGCAAGTGCCCACCCTCTGCCGGTGCTCTAACAGCAAGTACCCACCCCCTGCCGGTGCTCTAACAGGAAGTACCCACCCCCTGCCGGTGATCTAACAGCGTGCCCACCCCCTGCCGGTGATCTAACAGCGTGCCCACCCCCTGCCGGTGCTCTAACAGCAAGTGCCCACCCCCTGCCGGTGCTCTAACAGGAAGTACCCACCCCCTGCCGGTGATCTAACAGCGTGCCCACCCCCTGCCGGTGCTCTAACAGCAAGTGCCCACCCCCTGCCGGTGCTCTAACAGCAAGTGCCCACCCTCTGCCGGTGCTCTAACAGCAAGTGCCCACCCCCTGCTGGAGCTCTAGCAGCAAGTGCCCACCCCCTGCCAGTGCTCTAACAGCAAGTACCCACCCCCTGCCGGTGCTCTAACAGCAAGTGCCCACCCTCTGCCGGTGCTCTAACAGCAAGTACCCACCCCCTGCCGGTGCTCTAACAGCAAGTGCCCACCCTCTGCCGGTGCTCTAACAGCAAGTGCCCACCCCCTGCCGGTGCTCTAACAGCAAGTGCCCACCCCCTGCCGGTGCTCTAACAGCAAAGGATTGACTTCCCACCTGTGATGACTGCTTCTGAGAGAGCTGAGTGAGCAGTACAGCTGATCGCAGATGACATATGCGGCTCAGGGTTGTACGTCAGACATAAAAGCTAGTAGTGGGTCATTGCTGGTGACTGGCACCTGTTGAAGACGACTGAAGAGGCTATTTCCTTCATGCACCATCCAGAGACAGAGAAGCAGTTTCAGCGACAGGTTGCTATCGATGCAATGCTCCTCAGACAGGATGAAGAGGTCAATACTCCCCAATGCCATTAGGCTTTACAATTCAACCGCCAGGAGTAAGATATGTTAAAGTGCCGGGGTTGATTGTATTTAAGGTATTTAAGTAAACTACTTAAGAACTTTTTAAAAGCTATTATTAATGCTTTTTGAGAGAGTGATTTAAATGCATATCATATTTTTACTGAGCTAAGTATTGTATGTAATTAGTTTTGCTACAACAAGTGTATGGGACATTGGAAAAATGTTGAATTTCCCCATGGGGATGAATAAAGTATCTATCTATCTATCTATCTATCTATCTATCTATGTTTTCTTGGCAACATAGATCTTCCCAGCTCAGTGATTTCTCTCTGATGCAATGTCAGTGGCCAGGGACATGACAAAATCTCTCGGTTGGGAGACATTAAAGTTCTTCACACCCTGCAGAAGGTGATAACAGAGAGGGTAGGATCTAAGTGATCTGTGAACACATGGGGCAGTGGCTTTTAATCAGGGGCTTTTAGCAATGGCCACACTCAATACCCCTGCAAGCATACAGCACTGACTATATAAAATAGCCACATCACTCCTCCCAGTGTATTCAAAAGCAGACCCATGAGTCATGGAGGACAAGCTGAGGTAAGGATTTGCCAGGTTCCCAGTACCCAGCTACCCAGCAAAGCATCAGACTCCCTTAGGGGAAATCTTCATCAGGTACATGGGTGTACTTCCCTCGGCCTTCAGAGAGCAGGAACAAATGTGTAATTACAAAACAGCATCATTGTGCTAAATTGGCCAGCAGTGTTTACCTATTCTTACTCATCCCAACACTTGGAAACATGCCAAAGAAAGTCAATACCTAAACTAGGAAAACCTGCAGATGATCCAGCAAGTTATTGCCCAATTTCTCTCCTCTGCTGTCCCTACACACTTATTGAGTGTATTATTTTATCCAGAATATTGCCTCTGATAGGTCCTTGCATACCGACCTATCAAGCTGGCTTCAGACAATTCCACAATACCCCTGAACAAGTCCTTGCACTCATATTGTACATCGAATCAGGCTTTGAAATCAAAAAGAAAACAAGCAATTTTTATTGATTTATCCACTGCATACAATGCCATTTGGAACCATGGCTTAATGTTAAAACTAGCCTGACTCATCCCATTTAGAAAGATCCTACATCTCCTCCACAGAATGATAGGTACCCATTTCTTTTTCACCTGCCTAGGAAGTGACACCAGTCGTATTATGAAATTATGCAATGGCAATCCCCAAGGGTCAGTTCTGACTCCATACTTGTTTAATTTGCACCTCAGTGACCTGTCTGAAACCAAATCTGCTAAATTTGGATACACTGATCACTGGGCCATAGCCTTCCAATCAAACAATATCAAATCCATTGAAAAAACCCTACCCAAGATATCGGCTCCCTATCCAACTACTTCTCAAAATGGTGCCTAAATATCAACGTCAACAAAACAGTAACTTCCATATTTCACCTTGACAAGTGACTAATCAAACTTAAACTTAACATCAGACTAAATGACCAACAGCAATCCAATGATCCACACCCGAAGTACTTAGGAGTCACAATAGATCGAACTCTCTCATACAAGGTCCACCTTCAAAATGTTGCAAAGAACCTAAAATCCACAATTGCCATGATCAGGAAGATAGCAGGAACCAAATGGGGTGCTAACCTGTCAGTCCTGTGAACGTCTAGCCTAGCACTATGTTTTTCAGTCGCCAAATATTGTGTACCCAATTTGGGAGAGAAGAGCTCACACAAACATCATCAACACACAGCTTCATACTTCTATGAGATTAATCTCAGGGGCACTAAAATCCACACCTGTCCAATGGCTCCCAATGCATGGAATAGCACCCTCAGAGATTTGTAGAAGAGCAGCTTCTGCAAAATTCTATAAGCCTATCCAAAATATGCCCAACAACATTCCAGTTCGTAAACGCACAGAAAATGCTCCTCCAGCTTCCCGACTCAAATCTCAAAAACCTTTCTGTAACTTGAAAAACTTCAACTCCTATGATGAACACATTGAATAGAGCCAAAACTAGTGCACCAACTAGCGGAGATCTGATCAATGACCCCACCTTGCTTCTCCCGAGCTTTACTACAATTACCAAAAAGAACTGGACAGCTGCAAATAGACTCAGAATTTGACACGCCAAAACAGAGCAAATACTGCACCAATGGGGTGCTTGACAAGCCCCAGCATGCCCCTGTGGTGCCGCAACATGTCCAAATATGTCCTCTCCCCAAGATCTGAGACGGCTTTCGCCACGGTCCATCGATGTGGTCACGAGCTGGAGGAGCGACTTGACAAGAAACAATTAGAAGTGTGAAGAGAAAAACACCTGACATACGAAACAACAAACAACCAAACTCATCCGTTTAATACAAGACTTTAGATATAGAAGGTGTAAATGGTATGTACTGTATATTCATGTACTTCTCACTCTCTTCTCCCTCCAATAAGAGAAAGGAGTGCATGATTACTTTTTACCGTATCCTATAATGATACTGCTTTGAACAAAGACATTCAAACCAGTGGACATGGCCTTGCCCTCTGCTAGAGTTAGTCAATAATCTACCTAATCTTGCTCTTTCCCAATAGTCATGCAAGATATTTACCTTCAAGCATTTTATCAAGTCTCCTTTTAATACTGTTGTCAAATACCATTCATCACTGTCAAATATGCTTCTCCATTTTCAAGCAAAGCATTCAAGTCATTACTAGATGGAAAATAATGTTTCCTCATGTGGCTTCTGGCCCATTGTGAATCGCCTTTAACCCACGTCTTCAGCTTGTCATACTTCCTTCCATTGAAAGCAGTGACTGCTGTTTCTGCAAGCAATGACCACCCCTGCCTGGAACTCTGACGCTGCTTTGTCCAGTGATATACTGCTTGAAATAATGCTACTGAACTAGCTTAGGGCCACCTAAACATATCAATCGTAAGATTGTCAACTGATAGGACAGTGCATACAGCTGCTTTGATTTTCCAGAAGTTGATAATGTTTAGAAGAAATCAAATATAAGAATTTCAGATCTTTGTTGCTGTGAGTCCTATTAATTGGCAGAATTAAATGGGACACTTCCCTCTCTAATAGCCAGTAGCACCATACAAATGATGGTATACAGTGTTATGACTTCTGTTGTTGTGTAGCTCTGAGACAGTTCAATGGCTCAGCAGTAATGCATCATTTAAATACATTGAATCATTTAGCCGAGTGGCATCAAATGATCAACCAGGCATAGTTGATCATTTGCTGCTCAAACAGCAGAAAAACTGTTTCCAGCAAAAGAAATGTGTTTATTTTGTGGGGGGGGGGGGGAGTGAAATTTACCTGCTAAAGATTATTATACTTGGTCTGCACTGCATAGTTTAGTCCAGCACTGATCATATGAATGAGTACAGGCCTTCTGCTAAATTTAACGTACATAATTTAGGATTACCCTTTCATATTTTCTTAAGTTACATCTTTATGCATGATTTGTTTTCATAATACACACTTACATTAAGAATGCACTCCCTTTTGGAGTCATGGGCTTTATCAATGAATGTAAATTAGATTTGAGTTCGCAAGATCAGTCCACTTCAACTATATAGACTAAAGATCGTGAAAGCCACTGTCAAACTGTTTGATAATTTTTAGTTTCCATGGGATTTTCAATCTCTCTCACTCCTCTAATCATGTGATTCCTGTTTCGACACAGATATTTCAGATAAAAACAACGGCGGATGTGCACCAACTTTAATCGTCTGCTCACGAGTGCGTGTACAAGTATATCAGAACATCCCCCTTTTTCTCAGAACAAAGAAAAGGAGCAATATTATTAACAATTAAACTCAATTTCTCTGGAGTCTGCTTTCCAGTATATTTTCATGGAATTAACTTTCAAGTGTTCATTAATCATGCCTTATGTCTCTTATGCCTGTCACAAATACATACCACTCATTATTTCCATTTGTATGAACATATATACAAAATATAAAACATACTATAATCCAACTTTAATTTCAAACTACAAACTACACAACCTCAAATAGGACATGGTCCTTCTTTGAGTATAAACAGGACATTAAAATGCCAAATAGTGTCACAGACTTACTGTTCAATTGTTCATGCAATTATTCAATGTGGGACAATGTCTTCTAGATATTGTGGCCTTTTCACTGTGTGGCAGAACGAGTTTTCACTGTTTTGTCCGAATCCTGTTGTTTGTTATTTGCATGTTTCAATGTTTGTGTTGTGTCATTAGTCTCTGCTAGTGTTTGTCTGTGTGCATTTGATGCGGTAGGCACACTGTGGTCATTGATCTCAGTTGTTTGACCTGATTTTGCCTGTTCATGTGTGATTAGTTTATCAGGCGGTTCCTCAGCCGTCTTTCGTAGATGTATGCGATTACAACGGTAGATCCCAGAAGGGGTTTGAACTACATATGAACGCTCATCAAGGCACCGACACACAATTGCTTTCTCCCAATTCTTTTTACCTTGCACCAGGGGTTGCATGCGCACGGTATCCCCATCGTTAAGTGGGAAAAGATCTTTGGCTGATTTGTTGTAATTGTTGGCCTGACGTGTTGCTTCATACGCTCGTGTTCGCGTACAACTCTGGGTTCCAGTAAACTCGCTGTTGTAGGCAGGAGCGTGCGTGTGCGGCGATTCAACAGATGCTGGGCAGGACTCGTACTGAGCCTTTGCGAAGGTGTGTTGCGAGGTAGGGATCTGCTCGCGATTTGTTGCTCTTTGTGAGGATCCGTTTAGCCATTTTAACTGCTGATTCAGCTTTTCCATTTGCTTTGCTATTTCTGGGACTGCTACACAAGTGCTCAAAGTCCCATTCTCATGCAAATCTGTGAAACTCTGCTGATGTGTATTGTGGCCCAGTATCACTAACCATTTGTGTTGGGCTACCATATCTTGCAAAACGAGCCTTCAATTTGTGAATAACAGCTGCGCTAGTCGTATCGCAAAGAAGATCTACCTCAAAGAAATTGCTGTAGTAATCAACAGTGATGAGGTACTCTTTTCCTTCGAATGTAAATACCGTAGATTCCGGACTACAGAGCGCACCTGATTAAAAGCCGCTGGCTCTAATTTTAGAAATAAAATCAATTTTTTACTTGTACAGGCCGCACCGGATTTTAGGCCGCACCGGATTTTCGGCCGCAGGTGTCCCACGTTGTAATATGAGATATTTACACAGAAAGATATTACACGTGAGGATTTTTTTAACTTTTAATTAAATCCATATGGTAACATAAACAAATACATATTGCAAATGCTTTTTTTCGAACCGTGCCTGTAACGCGGCTACTTTTAAATATACGTTGTGTATACTTCTTTACTGAACAACATTCCAATATCTCCTAATGACTGGTAAAAAATATATATACTGCAGCCTACCAGGAAAAGTTATTGATCGCCTTTAACTTAAAAGCAGCGTTTTCGCTCCGCCGCTCCCCCCCGCCATCCCGTTTATCGCAAACCGGTATCCCACAAGATGCGGCGAAACCGGGTGTGACGTCATAGCATCCCGCGATGTAGTACAGAAAACAAATATAGTTAAAACAGTTCTAACTTTAACTAACAAATGAATTACTAAGCGAAAATATTATAAACTAAATAACTGCCATAAAGGCAGCACAATGCTTTTCTTCGAGTGTTTTCCATGTTGATGAGGGTGAGTACAAATGACTGATTTACAATAATTTAATTGTGAAAGTGCGCTTGATTTATCGTACAATTTCATTGGACCTCTGTGAACTACTCATCAATTTCATTGGTCTACTGTTACGAGGCAAAATGTTTTTGGCGGCATGAAAAAAAATAATGCATTAGCCGCTCCGTATTAAAGGCCGCAGAGTTCAAAGCTGTTCAAAATGTGGGAAAAAAGTAGCGGCTTAAAATCCGGAATCTACGGTAGGTTGGTACCTATCTTTTCCCATGGCCGAGCAGGTACCTCATGACTCATAAGCGATAGTTTCTGCTGATTCATTTCGTATCTGTGACAAACATCACACATAGAAGTATATTGCTTGATGTTGCTGCTCATGCCCAGACGAAAAAAACATTTGCGTGCGCGTCTAAAGCATCCTTCTATGCCCAAGTGTGATGAATGAATTCTTTCCTTCATTTGCTTTTGCAGACTTCGTGGTATGATGACATGCTCACCTTTGAAGATTAAGCCGTCTTGGACTGCGAGCTCATCCCTGTAGCTATAGTAAGATGTGAGTTGCTCTGGTAGCACGTCACAGTCGCTCGGCCACCCGCTGATGATTGCGCGTTTCAACATCTGTAGTATGTCATCTTTCGCTGTTTCTATGCGAACCTGCTCTAGACGCTCATCGCGGATTGGCAGGTGCGATAGCAGGTTGACTTCGTCGAAACTGTTCTCCTGACCTGGAGTACCGCTAACTGCTCGCGATAGCGAATCCGCGAGGTGCATGAGCTTTCGTTTACAGTAGGTGATGTTGAAATCATTGCTCTGCAGGCGAAGAAGCATTCCCTGTAGGCACTCTGGCGCCTTCACCAACGGCTTCTTAACTATCATTTCGAGCGGCTTGTGATCGCAGAGTACTCTTGTGAAGCGGCCAAAAGCGTATTTATGAAAACGCTCAAGTGTGAAAACGATTGCGAGCATTTCCTTTTCGATCACTGCGTAACAGGTTTCTGTGTCTGTTAGCGCTCTGCTTGCATAGGTGATCGGATGCCCATTCTGGACGAGTGCTGCCCCTGGGCCTTTGTTGCTGGCATCACATTGGATGGTTAGCTCTTCCTTAGAATAATAGTTAACACCGGTGCTTCGGATACCATCTGCTTGACCTTGGAGAGAGCGTTTTGCTGCTCAGCTGACCACTCCCATGCTGCATCTGGTTTTGTCAGCTGTCTTATTGGCTCAAGGGTATCTGAGAGACTTGGTGGAAAACGGCTCAGGTAATTGACAAATCCGATCAATCTCTGCACTCCCTGCACATCTGTGGGTGTTGGCATGTTGAGAACGTCAGCATGGATCAGGCTGATGTCCCTCACTTGTGATGAGATGTCCCAAAAAGGTATCTCTGTCGCTCTGAAGACAGATTTGTTCTTGTTGAGCCTGATATGCTGCTCTGCACAATGCTGTAGTAGCTGCTCAAGTTTCACATCATGCTCATCGATTGCCTTTCCCTGCGTTTCCCCTTTTCCGTACACCAGAATGTTGACTGTGACATAGATCACTCCCGGTAGTCCTTCCAGCGCCTGATGCAGTCTGCGCTGGAAGATCTGTGATGACACACTGATTCCAAATGGAAGTCTGAGCCATCTATACCATCCAAAAGGTGTGTTGAAGGTGGTTTGCACACTTGATTCACTGTCCAATTTCACTTGTCAGAATGCAGAACTCATATCAAGCTTACTGAAAATCTTAGCCTGGTCAAGATCTGGCAAAATGTCCTCTATCACCGGAATGGGGTAGTGCTCTCTCCTCAGCGCTTTGTTCAATGTCAAGGATCAATGCATATACAAAGATTGCCGTTCTTCTTCTCTGCGACCACTAGCTGGCTAACCCACCTTGCAGGTTCATGGACTGGAGCTATCACCGAGCGGTCTACCAGTTGATCAAGCTCAGCTTTCACTTTCCGCTTCATAGCATGAGGTAGACGTCATGGGGGTAACACTGTGGGTTGAACTTCCTCATCAATCTGCACCCGGAAGCTCCCCGAGTGCAACATCGAACACCTCTGCATAGCGTTCTTCTGGTGTGTATTGTTTTTCTTTGAGTGTAGATGCATGCACCCTGCAAAAAATGTCATCATTGACCGTAATCAGCTTCATTTGCTGGCTGGCCCTGCTTCCCAGTAGTGGTGTAAAATCATCAGTGACCACGACAAGTTCGACAGAATACTTACGGTTCATCAAGGGGTTACGCGATTTCACTCTGCACATCCATTCTGCATCCATGGTGGTCTTGTTCCACGTCATCAGCTTTTTTGTGCATTGTCTTAGTGTGTGATCTACTCCCTCCAAGTATTTGCGGGGTAAAATGTTAATGCTCACCCCGCTGTCGACTTGGAAGTCTATTGGTTTTCCATTGATGAGCGTCTGTGTGAATACGTCATCCTTTGTCTTCAAACTGTTAACCACCAGTACGACATTGTCGATGAACTCGGTGCTGCTGTCACTGTCGGTTTGGTCATCGCTTTGTGCTTCCACCCCATGCACGGGCTTCTGCTTGCATACCTTTGCAGAGTGATTTTGAATGCCACACGCCTTGCTCACCTGTCCGTATGCTGAGCATTGTTGCTTGTCTCTTGCATGTTCCATGCCACAGTATTCGCAAGGGTTCACTTTGCTTCTGTGGCTGCTCAAGGTGCCTTTTGCTCTGGCTTCACCACTGGCACTAGCCTTCTGTCCAGGATGCTTTGAACCTTTCTTGTTAGAGCGAGGTTTAATCCCATGGACAGTAGCGGACCTGCTATCTGCAGCTGTACTGAATGCTTGTACTTGTGATTCAGCCATTTCTGTGTTTTTACAGATGTCAATGCAGATATTGAGCATTAGTTTTCTGTCTTGTAACAGACGTTTCTGGTTTGAGAGTCATTAATGTCCAGTACGATCTTGTCTCTCAGCAGACTGTCTGACATACACCAACAAAAATTACATATCTTTGCAAGAGATCTACAGCTAGCAAGAAATGATTCAAAGGTCTCTCCTTGTTCTTGTTGCCGCTTGTTGAACAAGTACCGTTTATATCTCTCATTTTTCTCATAAGTAGCATATCTGTCAAATGCAGCTAAAATCTTTGTGAGGTCTTGGCTTTCAGCCTCATCTGCGAACACAAAAGTGTTGTAGATCTCAAGTCCTGACGGTCCAATTGTATGCCCAAAAAAATGCCGTCAGTAATGCTGGACCTTGTTTGTGCAGTTCTGCTACGACGCTGTAGTTAGTCCACATCTGCCGCCACGTCTTCCGTCCGTCTATCAGTCTGCGGTTGGCCGTCACGGCTGGCGGCGGGTGAATGCCGCTGACTGGGGAAGGACTTCTGGCCCCACCACGGGGTCGCCCGCGGGTGCTGGGTGCCGCTGAGATTCACCTGTCTCACCTCCAGGCATCGCTACCGCACCCGTCTCTATTTGTGGCTGGTTGCTCGTCTCGGTTGATATTTTTCTGCTCTTACACTCACCCTCCGATATTTCAGAGTTGCGCTATTATTATGCTGCCAACTGCAAGCTGAAAAAAATCGGGTGCTGCGGTTGAAAAAAGCAATTTTCTGAGCACTACCACTGCCGCCATGTTTCGAGACAGATATTTCAGATAAAAGCAACGGGGCATGTGCACCAACTTTAATTGTCTGCTCACGAGTGCATGTACAAGTATATCAGAACAATTCCTCTATCTCAGACTGTATCACTGCTTCTCTTTTTCAATATGATGGCTTTTGATTCCCCCCCCACTTCCCTGCCTAAACAAACCCAGGCATGCCTGGACAAGATAGAAAACTTTTCTGCTTACATTGTGGGCAACATTTTAATGGACTTGAATTATGAATTGAAATAATAAATACAGACAGTTTTTAAAAAAATGGTGTGTGTTAGGAGAATTTCATAGTGATTTTCATGATCAGTAATCCAAAATCCTTAAGATACACCCAGAAGTATCAGGAAGCAGAATTTTTGTCATCCAGTGTTACACTTTCCTTGTTTTCTTTCAGGTGCTCTCTCTCACATTCATTGTCTTGGTTCCTTTTCTGTCTCTTCTTGCCCCTTAACTCCTTAACCTTCATTGATCATTTTTCATATTTTATCCTTGTAGCTTTTCCTTCCCTTTTCTTCCTCTGTCTTCCTTTAGTCACTTTATTTTTAATGCCTCCATTTCAGCTTCTCTCCTTTCTTTCTCCCTTGTCTCTTACATTTTCTCTCATTATTCCTTCACTCCCCTTAAGATTATTGCTCTTGCTTCTGTAATATATAAATCTTATCACCAACTGCACCACCAGTCTTTTGCTCATTATACACCTGCACTCCACTTTATCATGCTCCTTCACATTCTATGCTATTCTTATGTCCATTATTTCCATTTCCCATTTAGTCCCTTTTCTTCTCTTTCTTCTTCCCCATAGCCATCTTTTCCTTCTTATTATCCTTCCTTTCCTCCGTGTCCTCTTTTTCTCATTTAGACTTGCACATTCTTCCTTTGTCATCCCTAGCAGTTCGTTTTGTCTTCATCCTTTCTCTTTGCCCTTCTCCCATGGTATCCCCCTTCAATCTACCCTCTCCCACCTCCCCAGCTCTCTTCCTGCTCACCCTGCTCTCATCTCTGGCAGAAGAACTGAGAGGATCAGGATCTCTAATCTCTTTCCAATAGCTTGTATGTGTCTGAGATCAGGCAAATCTGACACCAAACAACCAACTCTCCAATAATTCCAATTATGGTCACACTGTGGGAATTTGCGTGACATGAATGTTTATGAAGCTCTGAAGGACATGAACAGAGCGTGGCTGTACTAGCCAAGTCTAGCTTTTGATCTCCTGTAATTCTTTGACCAGGAGCCATAGTTCTATACAGCATGGAAACAGGCTATTCAGTCCTATTCTCCAATGCCAACCCTGAGTTATTTCCACTTGCCTGAATTTGGCCCATTACTCTCTAAGCCTTTCCTATCCATGTACCTGTCAAAATGTCCTTTAAGCATTGCAATCATTCCATATACACTCCATATAATTCCATATACATCCCACATTCTGTGTGGGAAAACCTGTTCCTTGAATCCCCTTTAAATCTCTTTCATTTCACCCTGAGCGTGCCTAGGGAACAAGACTGTAACTATCTACCCTGTCTATGACCCTCATGATTTTATAAAGCCACTCCTCAGACTGTCTAGCTCCAGGAAAAAGCATTGCCAGCTTATCCAATTCCTTCTAATAACTCAAGTCCTCCTGTCTTAACAACATCCTTGTGAATAGTTTTGCAGCTGTTTGCATCCTTCCCATAGCATGTTGAACAGAAATGGAAACAACACTCCAAGTGTGGTCTTACCAATGTCTATTACAATTGTAATGTGACGCTGCAATGGTTGTACGTGTTGCACTATCTGCTGGTGGCAAGTGCGCCATATGCCTCCTTCACCACCCTGTCGAACTGTGTCACCACTTTCAGGGAACCACGTTCCTGTATCCCCAGGTCTCTGAGTTCTCCAACACACCCCAGGGCTCTGCCATTCACCTTGTGCCTTCTGCTCTGGTTTAACTTCCCACACTGTATCAATTTGCACTTGTCTGAGTTAAAGCAGAGATCCTGGTCCTATCCTTGCTTGCTTTTTTTCCTTCCTTTCCTTCTTCATTCTTTCCTTTACCCCACCCCATTCAATACTATAATCGCCTTCAATAACCGTCAAGACCTAGGCCACAAGGCCTCCATTTGCAATGTTTCCTCACTTGTAGACTCTAGTCAGTTCAGATTAGCAACAACATCTCCTCCCCAATCTCCATCAGCACAGGTGTACCACAAGGCTGTGTGTTCCACTCGCTTGATCTTTATAACTGTGTGGCTAAGCACAGCTTCAGAGCCATATTCAAGTGTTCTGATGACCACAATGTCATTGTCTGAATCAAATCAGCATATAGGAGGGAGACTGAAAATCTGGCAGAGTGGTGCCACAACAACAACAGCAAGACCTAGGAGCTGATTATCGACTTCTGGAGAAGGAAAGCAGAGGTCCATGAGCCAGTTCTCATCGGGGGATCAGAGCTGGAGAAGGTCAGCAACTTTAAATCCCTCAATGTTATTACTTTAGAGAATTTGTCCTGGATCAAACACATAAATACCATTATGCAGTGCCCCTGCTTTCTTAAAAGTTTGCAAAGATTCAGCATATCATGTAAAACATTGACAAGCCTCTATTGATGCACAGTGGAGAGTATCCTGACTAGTTGCATCACAACATGGTATGGAACATCAAAACCCTTGATCAGAAATGCCTATAAGATGCAGTGGATATTACGGATAAAGCCCTCCCCACCACTGAGCACATCTACATGGAGCGCTGTCACAGGAAAGCAGCATCTGTCATCAAGCACCCCCACCATCCAGGCCATGCTCCCTTCTTGCTGCTGCCGTCAGGAAGGTGGTACAGGAGCCTGAGGACCCACATTACGAGGTTCAGGAACAGTTATTACCCATCAACTACCAGGCTCTTGAACCAAAGGGGAGAACTTCACTGGCCCCATCACTGAACTGTTCCCGCAACTTTCAAGGTCTCTTAATCTCATGTTCTTGATACTTATTGCTTATTTATTATTATTATTATTATTATTATTATTATTATTATTATTATTATTTATTTTTCTTTATTTTTGTATTTGCACAGTTTGTTGTCTTTTGCACACTGGTTGCTTGTCCATCCTGTTGGGTGAGTCTTATTTCTATTGTGTCTCTTGTGCTTACTGTGAATGCTCATTAGCAAATGACTCACGGTTGTATACAATGACATATATTTACATTGGTCATATATTTACTTCAGACTTTTTGAACTTTGCTCACTCTTTCTCTCCTTTGCTCAATATTCAGTGCTACTTTCCTTTGCATGCAGTCATCCTTTTGTTTTTCTACTGCCAATTCCTTGCTTTATTCCTCCATTCCTCTCCTTTTTCACTCTTTCCATTTCTTTCCTTCTGGAGAATGAACAGATGAGTCAGCATCCTAATTGCAGCCTAATTGCAAAATCACGCAAGGATCCCACTGAAAGCATGAATTTGACATGTTTAAAAGATGGTGGCCAGTTTAATTGTTTTTGTTGTGAGGGAAAGGATCAGGGTCTGAAGAGGCTAGGAAATGGAAGATATTCTGAAAAAAATCATGAAAAGAAATACTTTTTGGACCCGAGGGAGCAGTAGCATTCCAGCTTTTAAAAAGCTGATGTGTGTTCAGATGTTCCCCAAACAATTTGTGAAAATCAAAACAAAACTGCAGACGCTGGATAGCTGAATTTTTTTTTGTAGATGATATGTGCCAAGTTTGTATCCTTAGCCAAGGCATTTAGTCAGATAAATATGATCGGGAATATACACAGTGATAAAATAGTATAAGAGTTGTGATGGGGAGGAAAGGGGGTGTAGTGAATGTAATGGTCATGCAATACAATAGGCAATTGCACAAAATAGGCCAAGGAATGTGTAAGTGAAGGTGAAGGCATATCCAAATATACTATTCTATACAAAACACATTGACATTAAAATAGACTATACCTCTCTTCCAGTGAGCTGAATGTTTAAGAACTCAGGAGGGCTTTACAATTTACAGCTCTTTTGCCACTGTCTAATGAATAAATAACTAAATCATTTATCCCAAGTCATGGCACAAAGGACTTTGAAAAAGAGAGTGCATGTTGTCCAACAGTGTATTAATGAACATAGAAAACTAATATATCACCCAGGATACTCAGTCCCTGTCATTGTCTAAAGATTCCTGCTGACACATGCATCAGTGGATACAGAAATAGATTCCGCTGGTGTGCATGCTGTGGTCAAGCAGTCGGTCAAAAACTATGGTTTAGACAGCAGGGGGAGCTGGCACACGTGTGTTTGTCTCCTGCTCCAAGTAACTACCAACTCCCTCCAAAAGATGAAACGATAAATTAGTGGAAAGGCGTGGATAAACAACAGTAGAAATAAACATATAAATGCCTTTGATTAACATAAATAAGAATTTTTTACAAGAGAAAACAGGAACAGCACAGTGAGAGAACTCTAGCATAGAAATGTGATCCAATCTTCTGCAAAAACTAGAAGATTGGCAAAAGCCCTGACTACGTGTTCGAAATAGATGGAGGCTTTGCTCATACTTGGCTAAATTACTGTAGCTAATTAGAGAACCTCATGGAGATTCTGACTTTCTGATTTTGAATTAAAAGGTTCTTCGAAGTTCTGGAAAATGCTGGAAATACTCAGCAAGTCAGGCAGCACATGTGGAAAAAGAAACAGAGTTAAAATTTCTGTTCCAATAGCCTTCATCAGAACTGATCCTTTCTAATCTCAGACAAACTATAACTCTTAAGAATTGTTAAAAATAATTACAATATTGAACATAACTCGAATAATTCAAAATATTGTACATTATGTGATTCTAACTTTTGTGGAATCCATCCATTTACATGAATAGATAAGCTATTCTTGCATCACTACTAAACTTGTGCAGGTCTTTCAGGCAGGCTCACATTATATTTTCCAGGCATATTGTTTTCTCTGAGCTTCATGAGGAGTCCAATGTCAAAGTGCATTCGGAAAGTGATAGATGATGGCCAACAAGCTCACCCTCCCATTGTGTATTTTGGGTAAATTCTGCATACAGCAGCACCAATATACTGAAATGCCAGTAGTTTCATTAGGAACAGCTTCATATCTCCTTGCAGAATCTGAGTCACATTGAAGTCAGTCCTCGATACTTCTAAATAATGGAAAGCACTAATCAACAAAACCAACAGGAAGTTCACAATTACAGCCAGAAACACTGAGTAGGTCGAGGAAAATCAAAACCAAGCAGTGTGCTTTTCTCTACAGCCCACAGAATAAGCAGTGAAATGTTCTAGTTTGATGACTATTCCCAGCGTTGGGCAAATAAATATGACAGTTAATGGATGCAAAATGTAAATCCACTGCATGACTTTGAGCCAGTGAGAACTTGAATCTTTAAATTATTAAGATCATATGTAGTGTTGAAATCAGAAATTGATGTGCTGTCATTCATTATGATTATGGTTGATCTGTGCCAAGCTTCAACTTCTCTGAACCAATTCTCCATGGTCCTCAATCCCATGGTCAACCCAAAAGTATCTTTAACCTAACCTAGTTATGTTGCCTCTGCAAACCCCCAGAGAAGGTAAAGGAGACATTACTGAGGAAGGTATAAATAGAGGATGAACACAAGAGAGCGTACTTTAAAAAATGTTTGAACTGTCAGAATCTGTATCTGATAAAAAAAAGGATTATGTTGGGATAAAAAAAATATTTCAGATGACATCTGTGGAGGGAGAAAAGTATTTCAGTTGTCATCTGAATTTTAAGAGAATTGGTCAAAATAAAAAGCAGAAAGTTGCAAATGTTAGAAGTATGGATCACAAATGGAAACAGTTTGAATCACGCAGCAGACCAAACCGGGTCTACAGAGATAGAAATAAATTTAATATAGCAAGTGGGTGACAGCCCCACCCCACCCTCCCCAACCCACCAGTACTACATGTAACCTAAAAATGGAGTGTAAGCAGAATTCCACGATAACCTGTATTGTACTAGGCAGACATCTACATTAGAATTCTCCAGTTCCCCCACAAACCATTAATGGGAAAGGATGATTATATGAAATTGTTGAATTTGATACTGAGCCCTGAGGGTATGGGTGTGTCTGGATGGAAAATGATATGTTCCTTGAGCTTGGGTTGGGCTTCTTTGGAATAATGTAAAATAGAGTTGTCAGGATTTGATTAGGGTGAAGAATTAAAGTGACATGCCCTGCCTCAGATATTTTCTTTTAAATTTAACCTAGAATTCACTTCCCCTATAATTTATAGTTCATAATGGTGTTTTTTTTTCATTGCCCACAGTTCTGTTCTCACCTAATCGTCTTCCAAATCTGGTGTAAATAGTGTTCCCTTGTCTTCAGATGATCATAATTTACACTCACGTGCCAAATTTGTGACTTGAATTCTTCACTAAATGTTTGATTTCTAAATAACACAAGTTAATTTATTTTGAAACTAAAAACTGTAATTTCTAATGATTAGTTGATAAAACAATGTTTGAATGAGGACTGAAAACTGCTGTGTGCACAATAGCTCTCCATATATTATTAATAAGACTCATTAAAAATGTCATTATGATGACATCAAAAAAAGCAGACACACCATTAAAAGTCACTAACTGCTGGCTGCCAGGAAAGTACTTAAACATTACATGACACTATTTTAAAGAATTGTTCACTCAGTCAAAAATGCTTAAGCAACTTTCTCAGCAGCACTTTGAAAAAATTTGGCATTGGCATGTTGAGCTTTTTTCATGTTACAGTTGTTGACAGTGGAGTCAGACTCCTCATGGCTTTGCAATGAGTTTGACAGCCTTGACTTAGTCTCACTAAAATTTAATTAATTACCTAACAGTCTAAAGAAACTTCATTTTGTATGGTCAGAGCACAATATAAGACGCGAGTAATACCTCCATGTATGTCCAGTGAGTATAAAAGGAGATTGTCTAGATTAAAATTTCACAGTAATTGTTTCCTTGAGCCTTTGTCCATAATATTAATTTAAAATGAATCAGAGCAATTAATCGATTGATGGGTTTGTTTTCAAACACTTAATGGTTTGCTCATGATTGGATCTTAAGAAAATATTTTAGCCCTCTCCAGATTATGGGAGGAAAGAAAGTACAAGGAAAGGTCATTTAACTTATAAACCCATTGCTTGCACAATTCAAGTATAAACTATTCTTTTTTTCACAGACCTTGCTTGGGTTATTAAATCTTTTCAAATAACACTTAATGAGATTTTATTTTGAGCTGCAAAATTCCAGAAAGCTTAGTTAATGGGCAATTACAAAAGTAGCTTACAGATGTTTATTTGGATAAAACAATAACTGTTAGGCAAATAGTACCACATTTGTGAGTTTTAAGACCATTTTTCACTTAAAGTTAACTTCTGGCTGTTCAGCGTTTTTCACTAACAAATGCCAGCATTAAATGTGCAATATGAGGGCAAGTTATTGTGGCAATTCATTTAAACTCCTTTGTTAGGTTAGGTGATTTAGTCTGTGCTTTGGCTCAATGTACCAGTCTCTGTGTCAGTTTAAGCAGGGTTTTTTTTTTACTTGAAAATACTATCTTTGCTTGACATTTCATAAATACTGGAGAAGAATCAATTTTCAGAATTTTGTATACAGACTATTAGAATGGTCCCTAGATATTTAAAGTTGACAACAGAAGACAAGACAAAGTAGAGTTCATGTAAATATGATCTACAAAATCAAGGACAGAAGAAGGACATAGAGTCATTCTGAGATTTTTCATTATTTTTCATCTCCCTGATACAGTTCAAAACTTTATTTTTGTTATTTGCAGAACTCATTGCAATAATAGTTTTAAAGAGCTGCCTTATATATTTGCTCTCTGTATTTCTGTGTTTTTTTTATAATGATGAACTAATATGCTTCAGCTCGCTGGAAAGCTCTTCAGTGATGGTGGAATAAGCATATCCTGTGATTACTCAATGCAGTCCCATATCAGACACTACTGTAAACATCACCTTCCTGTATTCTTGACATTGCAACATGAATTTCAACTATAGATGGATAGTTCAAATTTGTTTAACTGTCATTAAACTGTGCATAAATAACCATGAATATAGTCAAATGCAACAGCGTAGCTCCAGAACCAAGGTGCAAAACACAGCACCAACAGTCATACCCAACACAAGACACATGAAGCATATATAAGGTAATAAGCAGATACAAGTTGTCAGTCAAATACAGTCACACAAAAAAAATGGTAAAAATGCATTTGAAAAGGATAATAGCACCATTGCTTGACCCTGTAGAAGCTTGTGCAACCTTTTTTGATGACTTCACTGAACTACTGTTTATTACTTGTATTGACTTTGACTGGGGAGTCATTGTAGGTGATTTTAATATTCATGTTGATAACCCCAAGGACAGTAGTACTGATGAACTGTTCTGCATCCTAGACAACTATGGACTGACACAGTGTGTGACGGTCCCACACACAATAAGGACCACATCCTTGACCTAGTCATTTCCAAAGGTCTTTAATATTCTGAGGTTACGGTTTTGCCAATATTGCTCTTTCTGATCACTTCTGTGTTTTCATTGAAATTACTATGCCTCTATTCACTAGCACTCAAACTGAGGTAATTATGAAATGGTATATCACTGAAAAAACTAAAGCTATTACTCATGCAGGCCTTTTCTCCCACACCTGCCCTCTTTCCGGTCTCTGTCAATGATCTCGTAGACCATCTCAACTCTAAAATTACAGATGTCATTGATGCAGCCACCCCACAAATGTAAAAGTAGTTTCTGAGAAGCAAAAAAGCGCCATAGAGAAACACCTTGCTGGTTAAACTCCAAAACAGAGAGAGTCGAAAAGCTGAACGCAGGTGGCAGAAAACAAAACTCCAGGTCCATTATGGCATTTATAAAGAAACTCTTTGCATCTATGCTCCCGCTTGGTGGTGCAATAATATCAGCGCCGGACTCCGGAGCGAAGGTTCCCGAGTTCGAATCCAAGTCGGGTTAACTGTCAATCTAGGAACTGGGCCTCATAAAAACAAGAATAGCTTGCTACGTTAACACCATCA
This sequence comes from Hemitrygon akajei, assembly GCF_048418815.1. Classification (NCBI taxonomy): domain Eukaryota; kingdom Metazoa; phylum Chordata; class Chondrichthyes; order Myliobatiformes; family Dasyatidae; genus Hemitrygon; species Hemitrygon akajei. The sequence continues at coordinate 48,101,074 of NC_133133.1, forward strand.
TGATGGTGCCCCAATAACTCCACTGCCGAGTTAAGGGCTATTCTTCTTCTTCATATCTATAACTTAGAGTTGAAACATGCAGGGCAGTCCTTCTTCCTTGATATTATAAACAAAAACAGCAATAATGCATGTGTCTTATTTGTACAACTGACAGGGTCATGCTTCCCTGTATCAGTAGCACTTGAACTTCTATCTACAAAGTCATGTAAGGACTTTGTGTTGGTTATTAGTGATAAAATTCAGAAGATTAGACATACTGTTAGTGTCTCTGCATCAGGGCAAAAGTCAGTGTTGTCCTTTCACTCACTTAGAACTAATTTACCGGTAGTTAAGATGACACAATTCAGACCTATTGACTATCAAACTCTAGAAGAAATTGTGCTACACCTGATATCTTCCTCCTGTTCCCATGACGTTTTACCTACAAACATTTTAAAAAAATGTTTTTAGTTGCACAGCACCAGACATTCTGCAAAAAGTCAACACTTCTCTTACATCAGGCTGCCTCCTAAAAGCCCTAAAAACTGCAGTTATTAAAGCCTCTTTTAAAAAAGAACAACTTAGATGCCTCGATAATTAATAACTACAGGCCAGTATTAAACTTACCATATTTAAGCAAAATCATTGAAAAGATTGTTTATCAACAACTTAACAGATTTTTGGCACTAAGCAACTATATGGATGTTTTCCAGAATGGATTTTGACAACACTGAGACCTTTCTGTTCGAGGTTTTAAGTGGTAGCTACTTAGAACATGATGATGGAAAATTTTCAGTTTTGGGTCTACTGGAACATAGTGCTGCTTTTGACCCAATTCATATATCATATTACTGGACAGACTGGAACACTGGGTGGTATAGTCCTAAAGTGGTTTAAATCATACTTACAGGATAAGGGACTATTTTGTATCAATTGGTAGGTGCATATCTGACCAAACAAAAAGACTAATCAGAGTGCCTCAAGAGTCCATACTAGGGCCTCTTCTGTTTAACATACACATCCTCCCTCTTCTTTAAATCATGGTAAGCAACAAAATATCTTACCTTAATTATCCAGATGACACTCAGACTTATATAACGGTGTCATCAGTGACTATGGTCCCATATAATCACTAAAAAATATATATTGATCCATTGATTGGATGAGCAAAAAATTCCTCCAGTTAAACAAAGAGAAAACTGAAATGATTATTTCTGGTGCCAAAAAAGAATGATTAAAAGTCAGTGCTCACTTAGGTTCCCTGTTATTACAAACTGCAAACCAAGCCAGAAACCTTGGTATTGTGATGGACTCTGACTTAAATTTTAGCTGTCACATTAAGACAGTTGCAAAGTCAGCCTACTACCATCTTAAAAATATAGTAAGAGTTAAGGAGCTTAGGTCTCATAAGATCTAGAAAACTCATCCATGCTTTTTTTAAAGTAGGCTTGACTACTGTAATGGCACTTGCACAAGTCTCTGAAAAAATCTATCAGATAGTTGCAGCTCATTCAAAACACTGCTGCTAGAGTCCTCACTAAGACCAAGAAAGTAGAACTTATCACTCCAGTTCTCAGATTAATACACTGGCTTCCTGTCCATCAGCAGATTGACTTTAAAATATTACTGCTGGTTTATAAAGCACTGAATGGTCTCGGGCCAAAATATATCTCCAATCTCCTGCTGCATTATGAACCTTCCCGAGCTCTCAAGTCGCCTGGGGCAGGTCTGGTTACAGTCCCCAGGGTCAAAACTAAACGTGGTGAAACAGCTTTTAGTTACTATGCTCCGCATATCTGGAATGAACTTCCAGAGGGTATGAAGTCTGCCCCAACTTTATGTTCTTTTAAATCGAGGCTTAAAACTTCTCTTTTTGCTGTGGCATTTAATTAGAATCTCATGAACTGTAACTTTTATTCCTTTATATTTATGTGTGATTTTATTCTCTTTATATTGTCTGAAATTTGATGTTTGATTTTTATATCTTGTTTTATTAAAGTACTTTGAACTACTTGAGTTTGCAAAGTGCTATACAAAAAAATTTGCCTTTTCTTGCCCTTTTTAAAATGATTTCCTTATAACCCCAATGCCATATTACTTTGCAAGACTTACCTCTTCATGTGTAATCTTCATCTCATGCCTATTCCTTACAGATCTTTGTGCTGGATAAATTGAATATTTACGTTAAGTTAAAAACATCACAACAATACTTACATGAACAGATTGAATAGTACACTGAATGTTAACCACATGAAAGATTTTATCATCACAAGAACAGGAATACAAACAAAATTCAGGCAATAAACTTTGAAAACGCTACTCAAAAGGATTCAGTGTATCGTTTGTTTATTAAGATACAGGAAAAGCTTTCTCACATTTCTTGCGACACAGTGGAGGCCATTTGGCCCATTGTGTTTGTGTTGGCTAATCAATCCCATTCTCGCACTTCCTTCCCTCTCACATGCCCATCACCTCCATCCTGATATCCCTACAATTTATGTATACTGTATGACAGTTATCGTTTAACCTACAAATCAGCACATCTTTGGACAACCCAGGGAAAATTGTACACAGTCTCAGGAAAATGTACAGACCTCACACATTTAAGCCCACAGTACTAGAGCTAAGAGGTAGTGGCCATAACTGTCCTTCCACAGTGCATCATCTTGATTACCTTTGCCTTAGCTCAAGTACTCCTTAATAGAAAGAGCTGGTACATCCACCAGGCCCCACCTGTCTCCCTTCTCCAAACCCAAGGGCTCATTTTGTTTTCAGAGCCAGAGTGAGGCGTTCAATACTCATCTCATCACCTTCAGGAGAGCTTTGGCTGTTTCACCACTGAGCCCTTTTCTTTTACTCCACTATTGCACTACATTCTCAAAGGGGAATTCTCAAACATTCCCTACATTCCTTGGCTATCAGCCACCAAACCTCTCAGCTTGCACTCTCAGCCCACCTCCCAGTCCCAGTAGCTGGCAAGGACTACTCAAGCCTCGGTCCAGTAAAATGGGAGCTCCAGCTGCCTGACCAATGCTATATGGTGTCACTAGGCCAGAACAGTGTTTGGGCAGTGTGAGTGGATGGTGCATATGAACAATCAAGGTGGCAGCAGGTCAAGGAGCTGAGCAGAGCATATGGGATTAAAAAAAAGGTGCTTATCACCTACAGTTTTAAAAGCAATGAACATAACATTCTTAACTGTAATGCTGGAGAAAGCATCATTTGCAATGAAAGCATGTTACAACCTATCCCCTTTATACACAAAGAGGGAGAATCCTTCAACGCATTTTAAATAGAGCCGAGATCATTATTAGCTGATTGCATTTTCTGATGGAAAGCAGGTGTGGGTAGTTAGTGGAACCTGGGAATAACTGGAAACTAAACAAGGGGATTGAGGCCCAATTCCTGAGGTAAATAGCAAGGTGGAGAATTGCCAGAAAGGGCCCATGATGGTTCACAGCAAACTACGTACTTAGTGAGCTTCTCCAAGGACTGATAGTTTGATCTCCAGAGAGTATCAACTCACTTTCCACATTGATTGAAAAGCTAGAGATTGCCATTGATGGTGGCCTTGGAATCACTGAAGGAGACTAAACAACGCAGCCATGTCACTATTAGAAAAATTGCCTTCCTCAGAGACTGCAAGTCGATGAATTAAAAATCTGCTCTCAATAAGAAGAAGGTTGCTGGAATCAGTAGTGCTGAGAAGAGTAGGAAGTTAAGTGGAAGTGATCAGTAGAAGATACACCTCTACAACATGAGGTGTAAAGATCTACTACTCTAGGAGTTGGAGACAGAGAGAAGATGAAGTTCAAATCCAATTGATGATTGATGATGGAGTCCGTTCAACATTGGAGGAAAGATGCTAAATCAGGAACACTGTCATAAAGGGTTGTTTTATGGAAGCAGGTATTATGATACTGATTATCCTGTACTAACCACACAAAATAAGACTACAGCTTAACAACAGGTCCCAAAGAACCCACAACCAGTTAGGAAAAGGTAAGTGTCTTGGATTTTGTTTCTGTCTTTTTTAACTGAAAGAGGCCTGTCACAAGTGTGATGTGCGGCATCATTCTGTGAACAATAATCCCTTTTCGTTGTTATCCTTTATTTTGATCAAGTCCATGAGATTTGGATCTGTGACTATGTTGAGATCCAAACTAGGCTTAGTAAGCAGGTAAGAGTCACAAGAGCACTTTTGCAGACACTTTTCATTAGTCTACTGATGAATAAAAACAGACAGATTAGGTTGTCATTAGCTAGATTGTCCTGTATTTTGCTGAACAGAGTATCCCTAGGCAATTCTCCACATGAATGTCAGTATTATACAGTACTGTGCCAAAGCCTTATCACATTTATATAGCTCGGGTGTCTATATACACAGTACTGTAGTAAGTATTAAAAATAAACAAATTTCAAGACATGTGAGTGATGATAAACCTGATTCTGATATGGGTCTCTACTGTGGACTGAGAGAGGGAAGGGGACAGGGAGAGGGGAATCATGATTGTGAAAAGGGGGAGAGGGGAAGGAGTGAGCCGGAAACTCCAGAAAGATCAATAAAAGAATTGTTCGGGATCAAATGACCTTGCCTACTGTCTCAGGGCTGGCAGTGTCTGCAGCTGTGCCATTCCCCACCCTGGCATTCCTCCTCAACTACCTGTCCCACACCCCTCCCACAGCACTTCACCCTTTCCATTTTCAACATCTTTTGCTATCTCCAGATCTACACACTCGCTTTCTACTCCACATTGAAAAATACAGTACTGTGTACAGTACTAGGTCCCTAGCTATATACAAGCATCTAATATTTTTGAACAGCTTTGTAACTATGTCGGAAAGCTTGGCCAGAGCTTTTTTTTTTCTGGAACATAGGTCTTCAGTACTGAAGTTAATGTTGCAATAGTATGTCAGGTGAAAGTTCCACAATCAGGGTTCTGGAAATAGGGCAGCTGAAAGAATACTGGTTGTCTCTGTAAATTGTCTCATGCTGTTCACTCTACTGACCCATGACTGTGCTGCAACACACAGCTCGAGCCACATCAAGTTCGCCGATGACACGACTGTGGTGGGTCACATCAGCAAGAACGATGAGTCAGCTTACAGAAAGGAGGTGCAGCGGCTAACGGACTGGTGCAGAGCCAACAACCTGTCTCTGAATGTGAGCAAATCAAGAGGAGGTCGTTGACTTCAGGAGGGCATGGAGCGAGCACTCCTCGCTGAACATCGACGACACCTCGGTTGAGATCGTTAAGAGCATCAAATTTCTTGGTGTTCACCTGGCGGAGAATCTCACCTGGTCCCTCAACACCAGCTCCATTGCAAAGAAAGCCCAACACCGTCTCTACTTACTGTGAAGGCTGAGGAAAGTCCATCTCCCACCCCTCCATCCTCATCACATTCTACAGGGGTTGTATTGAGAGCATCCTGAGCAGCTGCATCACTGCCTGGTTTGGAAATTGCACCATCTAGGATCAAAAGACCCTGCAGTGGATAGTGAGGTCAGCTGAGAAGATCATCGGGGTCTCTCTTCCTGCCATCACGGACATTTACACTACACGCTGCATCCGCAAAGCAAACAGCGTTATGAAGGACCCCACGCACCCCTCATACAAACTCTTCTCCCTCCAACCATCTGGAAAAAGGCACTGAAGCATTCGGGCTCTCACAACCAGACTATGTAACAGTTTCTTCCCCCAAGCTATCAGACTCCTCAATGCCCAGATCCTGGACTGACACCAACTTACTGCCCTATTGTCTTGTTTATTATTTATTATAATGCCTGCACTGTTTTGTGCACTTTATGCAGTCCTGAGTAGGTCTGGAGTCTAGTGTAGTTGTTTTTTCTGTTTTTTTAATGTAGTTCAGTCTAGTTTTTGTACTGTTTCATGTAACACCATGGTCCTGAAAAACATTGTCTCGGTTTTACTGTGTACTGTCCCAGCAGTAATGGTCGAAATGACAATAAGTGACTTGACTTGATGCATAAGTACCCTCGTTGTAAGTAACATTTCAAGAATCTTTGACAATTAATAATACAAAGATGAAGAAGATTATCTTGTCATGTGTACATTAAACCATACAGCATTATGCATCATTTGCTTCAAATCAAATCAATAAGGATTGTGCTGGGCAAGTGTCACCACGGTTCCATTGCCAAAACTGCATGCTCACTACTTGCCAACCCTAACCCTGTGTCTTTGGAATGTAGAAGGAAACCGGGAGACCCAGAGGAAACCCACACAGTCACAGGGGGAATGATTAAATTTCTTACAGTGGCAGGGATTGAACCTCAGTCTTACAGCTGGCACTGTAAAGCATTGTGCTAACCACTCACGTCCCTTCTAACGTTGTGCCACTTCTCCATGTTTCCAAAGTCAATTGAAATGACTGTGGAGGTGAAAGTTCAGTGAAGAAGAAAAGCCAAAACTAGCTATGCTTTGGAAGTCATCGGACAGGTAACAATGAACCATCCAAAGGTCATTTTCTTTAATTGGAAAGTGAAGGGAAAATTGATTACAATGTCAGATCCTCTTGAGAACAGCCGTTTTATTCAGAATACACCAGTACAAGTTGGGTTAAGCAGTGCAGGTTGGCATTAACCAGATGCTAGTCTCTTACTGATGCATCCTGTCAATGGTGTGCTCTGTAGCGTGAAATCATTGAATGTGGCAGGAAAGCAGCAAGTGGCAGCATCTCAGTCAGTGATACGGTTATCCATCTGCAGGGACCCAAGCGACAGCTTCCAATGATTAGTGGATGTCACTCTCAGTAGCTCCTAGAATATTTGTTTAAGAAGAGATAACAAATAAAACTGGCCTAAGAGCTATGGAATCATTAACTGAAAGGAAGCTGTGGCATTTTAACTAAAAATATATTTTAAATGTATTTTGACTGTATAATGTACATTGTTCAAAAATAAAGAAATCCTTGACTATTAAGTACATTCGGTGTCTTGATGAAAAGTCTCAGCCTGAAATGTCAACTGTACTCTTCCATAAATGCTGCCTGGCCTGCTTAGTTCCTTCAGCATTTTGTGTGTTGCTTGGATTTCCAGCATTTGCACATTTTCTCTTGTTTTTGATATTTGCTGATATAATTCAAACACCACTATTAAGTGCCATAGACAGGGAACGATCATTTCCATTTCAGGTGTGTTTTTCAGCAAATGCTCTGAACTGTAATATTTATCACTGCATTACTCACTAAACCAATATTTACTCAAAACTTCCTTCTATATACAAAGAAAAGATTGCAGGCAAGTCATATTTCAGATCGGTGCTGCCCAAGCTGCAAGATCAGGAGACACATATTCCCAGGGAGGGCATCAAGTTTATAAATAATCTGGTCTAGTTGCCAATAGGGGTTTGGATTCAGTGGAGAGAATAGAGTTTATGATGGGAACTTAAGTTTATTCCTAACAACTGGGGGAAGTTAATGCTTAGCCAACCATTTTTGCTGAAGCCATACAGTCTGTGCACAGAAAAGGTGAGAATAGAGAATGTGATGAGCTAGAGCTGGATGACACGTGTGTTTCCATGTGTGGCAGATTGGTGCTAAGCCTTCTGCCTTACCTTGACATCCTTCACCATCAATCTCAAGCAAAAAGATCTCAAGAGGAAGATAATGTGTATTTCTCTGTGTGGGTGTTCATTTCGAATCAAAATGATAGGTTATACATTGCACTTGTGCTTTCCAGCAGCATCAGTTCTTACATGGATACAATTACATAATCAGTTAATGATCTTTATTTCAGCTACTTGATTTCTTTTGAAGAGAGGCTGAGCCTGTGTGCATCTTCTTTCTTTTTCATTTCCCATAATATATAATCTGTCGATGGATTACTGCCTCAAAGGCTAGTAACCCTTTCAATACCCACTCATTGTTTCTCCGATGTTTCCCACAGGAGAAGATGGCACTCGCATCATACACCAGGGTGCTCTCTTCAGTCACTGATGAGGTAACCGTAGCCTTTGCCTGCGGGCAGATGTCGTCAGGTGATTCCCAACCTTCACGGAGTGTTTCAACCTTAACTACTATACTCTCTAGTTTGTGGTGGTGCCCAAGTCACTGCCCATCTGTTCCTGACTTCCAGCTCAACTCTACTGGCCTGCTCCATATCCGGCAAGAGGCTCTTTCTGCTTCCTCCCCCATCCTGCGAGCTGCTTGGTTCTTGCTCTTTTCATCAAGGACCAGCACAGACAGCAACCTCCATGCCGACCTTGCTGAGAACCCTCTACAGCCAATCTCCATGGGGAATAACCACGTCTGCCATCCTTTGGCTCTGTACTCCTGGACTAAGGACCGGTAGTTCATGGCCTTCTTCTCCTGAGCCTCCTCACATCCTTCCTCCCGTGGTACTGTGAACTCCACCAGGATGATTTTCATGTCTCTGGTGGACCACAGTACAGTGTCTAGTCGAAGTGTGGTTTGCACCACCTCCGGGAACTGCAACTTCCTCACACATCAACCCTCAACTTCTCTGATTTGGTAGTTTTCAGCGGAATGGATTTAGGCTTCTTTGATATGACTGGCGTGGCCTTCTCCTTGATGAAAATTACTGAGGTGTCAGAATGTGGTGAACTACATATACCTGTCTGGACTGCTCCTGTGGCTCCTCCCACAGACCCCTGCTGACTGCTCCTGTGGCTCCTCCCCCAGACCCCTGTATAAAGGCGATTGAGGCCTGAGCCTGGCCTCATTCTCCAGGATGTAGTGTTGTTCATTCTTCCAGTCAATAAAAGCCGATATCACGCTTCTTACGTCTCAGAGTGAGTTATTGATGGTGCATCACAGCCTCTCTGCCAAATGGTCTCTTTTAACACCTCTCCCACTCCAGTGTGTCAGCAAGGGACAGCAGGACCTTGTCGTGGCATCACCTATACCGTCCTTGTGTTAAAGCTGTTTTACATGCTGACAGTATGTGTGCCATCGAACCCTGCTGACCACAAAGCTTACAGTTAGGGTCCTCTCTCGGCCCTCGTGTGCAGCTTGATGGTGTAGGGAGAGTGTCATTCAGGGATCATAGAAGGAGAGAAATGTGGAAGGTCTCCAGGCTCCAAAGCTCTGCCCAAGTGATCTTGCACTTGGAAAGACCCCATTTTGTCCAGGCACCCTGTGACCCTAACTTCATTGCCTTCGATAACCTCCTTTCATCCTTGTGGTTCCCTACCTCTGCCTGGACCACGTTATGCCTATCCCTTGCACTTGCACTCCCCCATCATTGGAAGTGTGCAGAGATGAGGCCTTGCTCAGGGTTGCTGATGATGTCTCTCAATTGGAGAGAGCCCACAGCCTGGACTAATGGCTGAGCTGGCAGCCAAGAGGAATGAGGTGGCCTTGGTCTTCTCACCCACGTGGCGCAGGAAGCATGGGACCTCCTTGACTGAATCTGTCCAGTCAGGCCTCTGTCCCTGCCTCAGTTCTGAAACAATTCCATATAATTCATGGTACCTTTGTAGTTAGGGCTAGAGTTGTCTATCCCTTTTTGTCCTTCTCAAAAAGGATGCAGTCCTGGATACAGTTCGCCATATCATCCTCATCCAATGCCATTCTATAGTCATCCAAATGGATGGAACCGCAGTACAGAGTATCATTATTAATGGTTTCCATTCCTGTGACTGCACCATAGCCTCTGGTATACTTAAAGGTGTTCTGCCTGTTTCCACCCCCCCCCCCCCCCGTTTCTCATCTATGTGCTAATTTGCAGCAATACGCAGCATCAGTTTCTGCATGTCACAAAAGACCCAATTACAGCAAGTTGTACTTTAGGCTACACAGTATTCAGTTTGAGTGTGATCAAGAGACAGATTTTAAACATTGGTGTGAAGTGACATTTATACCCTTGTTGTTCCATGTAGTCACAATATTGAATGAGAAAGATGGGGTCATAAGTTGAACTTGACTGCTAATGCAAGAAAACATGGATTATTTACTTGCTACTGCATATATTGTTCCACTTCTTTCACTGTAAGTGTTTCTCTCTCCATTGTGCTAATGTCCATATCCATTTACTGCTCTATGTATTATCTTCATTATCATACAGCTGTGTGGTGTGGAAGAAATCATTATCATGTGGGCCACTCTTAATGAGACCTATAGAAAGAATCCAATGGATTAGATGTAGCTTCAAAATTGAAAAGTAAAAAGTAAATTTTATTATCAAAGTGCATATATGTCACCATATAGAACCCTGACATTAATTTTCTTGTGGGGTTACTCAACAAGTTTACAGAATAGTAACTATAACAGGATCAATGAAAGACCAATCAGAGTGCAGAAGACAAAAAACTGCAAATGCAAATATAAATATAAATAAATAGCAAAAAATAATGAGAACATGAGATGAAGAGTGCTTGAAAGTGAGATAACTGGTTGTGGGAACATTTCAACGATGAGGCAAGTGAAGCTGAGTGTAGTCATTCCCTTTTTGTTCAAGAGCTTGATGGTTGAGAGGTCGTAACTGTTCTTGAACCTGGTGCTGTGAGTCCTGAGGCTCTTGTACCTTCTACCTGATGGCAGCTGTGAGAAGAGAGCATGGCCTGGGAGGTGGGGATCCCTGATGATGGATGCTGCTTTCCTACAACAGTACTTCATGTAGATGTGCTCAATGCTTGGGAGGGCTTTACCCGTGATGTGCAGGGCCGAATCCTCTCCTTTCTGTGGGATTTTCTATTCAATAGCATTGGTGTTTACTGCTTGAAGTTCATTGCAGTATTTTCAATGGAGTTTTGAATTGACACCTAGAGACATGATGGTAACACAGCTCAGCCTTCAGAATCCTAAGTTGAAACATGAAGAGTGTTAGCAGAGCAGTCAGAAGAGCAGATATACAACATATACTACTGGTAAGATAATGTCAATTTCATCTTAATGAAGCTAAAGTGTTGTAACTCATATGGACTTCTTGAAATAGTCTCACAGTGTTGTTTAGGTGTAGCCAATGCTGGCCTGTATGAGAACACAATCTGTATGAAACTCCAATTTCTATCCAATATTGTCCTTGGAGAAAGTGATGAAAATCTTTGCTTTGGCAAGTATGTAATCAATCAGCTGCTTAACATAAGCATGAACTGAGACCTCCTGGTGTTACCTGTAGAGGCAGGTAACTTCAGGACTGCAGTGACCTTGACTGCGACAAGAAGCGTCCTATCGCAAGCTAGATTGCAACAGTTCTTTGTCGGCCTTGTGATAGAATATGACACCAATTCCACAGCCCACTCATGGACTGTTCCTTAAATATGTGAAAGATTTTGTTCTGAGACGATTCCCTAATGGAGGTATGAGGATTGCTGGATAGTGACATAATAGCTGTTACTGTTGCTTTCCATTCTGAAGGACCTGGGTTTGATCCATGTCTCACATGTTGCCTGTCTGGAGTTTGTACATGCTCTCCTTGAATGCACATGTTTCATGCCACTTCCCAAAATCTCACTGGAGAGTTATTTGCTCACTGTGAGTTACTCCTTAAAATAGGGTAATGGGAAAATAAAGCAAAGGGGAATTAATCGGCATGTGTGTGCGAGAGAGAGAGAGAGAGTAAGTTGTAAGATCGCAGTGTCATAAGTGAAACACTCCGGTTTCCTTGGCCGCGTAAGTCTGGGGAAGACAACCTCTGGCCCAGCCAAACTCATGAGATTGAGCCGTGCTTGATCCCACCCCAAACCCCGGTTTGTGAGGATGCTGTGTCATTTGCTACCCTGTTACAAATTAATGTCATGAAATAACAGACAGTACACTGCATACAATTAAAGGAATGATATTTATGAATCTTAACTGAAGGGTTAGTAAAGAATAACAAAAAGAAAAGGGCCCGTTCTAATTAAACAGTCAAATGTGGACAAGTTGGAGCTCATCTTGAACTTCTCTGTCACTCATGCACTGGGCCCTCGGTCAACGTGAAAGCACCACACCACCTCCCGAACGTTGCTTGCAATCTATCTCAAACAAATGGATCTCCTACCGATCGTACACTACGACAGGTTCTCCCCAGCATCTTCTCTCGTCATCTCCTCTCAAACAAAAATAAACCCCAAGCCCAACTGTATTGTCCCTCACCAAAAAAAACTCCTGCTAATTGGATGGCACAAATTCCATATCATCCCTTATCTTCAACATTAGCCCAAACAGGCTGAAAGCAGAACAAACAGCTCTTACAGAGCTGCTGAATGAAATACCTATAGCATAACGGTAAAGATGTAAACAGGGCATTACACTCTTCCCCACCCCCACCACAAATAATCATGTCCTCATGACTTTGAAATAATTTTTCATCCTGTCATTAATAACACAATTTTCAAGGGAATTTCATGATGTCAGAACCTCCAATCCATTTGTGAATGGTAGTGACAAATCTCACTGGGGGATAGTTGATGGTAGTAACACTCTGTTCCCCTGGTGCTACATAAGCCAGCCTATCTGGGGATCTCCTGATTCTTTGAGACCTCCTTGTCCCATCACCTACATCTTCAATTTCAGACACTCCTTGGGATACTTCTGGTCTATACGGCAAGGCCTCCCCTGGTTTATCACTTGTGCCTTCCTACTACTTGGATCCCTCTGTTAGTTGGCTGAGTTCAGCTTCATCCCCAGCCCCCCTTCATGGTCCAGCTGCAAGCCTGCCTGAGCACTGCTAATTCCCCCCCCCCCCCCCCTCGAATTTCACCTGCCTCAGTGTGAGAAAGGTTTGGAAAGCCTCTTCCTCAATTATTGGGGAGTTGGTGAAAGGCAGCATATACCACATCCCCATTTCCTGATCCTATTTAGGGGTGGGTGCCAGTTCAATCCTTCCTGCTGCTGGTCCTTCAGTCTCGCCACATTGCCACAGAGTTCTCTTACTAGGTGTAGGGCCCAGGTCAGATGCTGGGTCAACACACGCACTTGTCCCAGAGGTAGAAGGTGGTTCCGATGGAGAATCTTGACAGGCCTATTCCCATCCTCTGATTTGTTGGTATATGGAGAAGCTAACAATACCAGTTGATTAACAAGGCGATGCCAGCCCCGGGCCTCCAGATGTTGGTTGTTCCCTGCTCGTATCTAGTTAGTAATTTTCGCTGCACCGGCTTCTAATGTGCTTGCTGGCTGTCTAAAATCAAATGAGTAAATATTTCTAGTCAACGGTCAGTATATTTTAATTTTTCCCTGATTTTCAGTCCTCCTGCTACCATGTTTAACAACAGGATAACTGTGGGATGAAAATTAGCCCAAATAAATTTGGAGAGAAATCTGGCAGGCCCTGGGGTGAGGATCTGCTGATCTTTGCAATGATATTTATAGAGATTTGTGACAACGGTACTCAATTGGTAGCATTCATGGCTCTCATCAGGTTATGAGTTCAATTCCCACTTCAGAGACTTAAACTGAAAAATCTAGTCTAACAACCAAGTGCACTAAATCCCATTTCACTGAAGAGGTTATAGGAGTATGCAATAACATTATTTTGAAGAAGAACAAGCAAGTTATACTTAGTGCCTTGATCAATTTATAATCTCAGTTAGTATATAACAGAAAGAATATCTGGCAATCATTTCCTTGCTGCCCATGAAATCTTGCTGAATACACGTTAATGACAGCATCATCTATATTATAGAAATGAGTACACTTCAGAGAGTGCACTGAAAAGTGCTATTTCAATCCAATGTTTTCTGATAATATGAATAAGATTGAAAAATGCCTATGCTTTTAACAGGGCATTCTTATGATGCTCCAGTATCTTCTCATGTTGAGGCATTCCTAAATAATTCTGCAGCACAACGTACATCAGAAGTCCAGTGATGAATTGTATTCCTGCCACTTCACTTCCTTGACCTTTTGAGACTAATAAAAATAACTACTCCAAATTTTCCTCCCACTTCCCTCTTCTATTTCTCACTCTGGCCTCTTCCCTCTTCTCGCCTGTCTATCACCTCCCCTGGTGCCCCTCCTTCTTCTCTTTCTCCAATGGTCCACTCTCCTCTGCTATCTGCTAAGTTAAACTAACTAATTCCACAATACATGCCGGTGATAATAAACCTAATTTTGATCCTACCTGATCCCTCCTTCTCCGTTCTTGCCTTTCCTAACCACCTGGTTTCCCCTATCACCTTCTAGCTCGGGCTCCTTCCCTCTCTCCACCTTTTTTCTTTTCCTGGCATCTTCCCCCTTCCTTTTCAGTCCTGAAGAAGGGTCTCGGCCCATTTCCATAGATGATGTCTGAACTGCTGAGTTCCTATAGCATTTTGTGCGTGTATTTTGGAAACGAGAAAATTTGCAGATGCTAGAAACCCAAGCAACACACACAAAATGCTAGAGGAACTCAGCAGGCCAGGCGGCAGCTTTGGGGAAAAAAGTACAGTTGACGTTTCGGCCCAAAACCCTTCAGTCTGCCAAAGGGTTTTGGCTTGAAATGTCGACTGTACTTTTTTCTATTGAGGCTGCCTGGCCTAATGAGTTCATCCAGCATTTTGTGTGTGTTGCTTGATTTTGGTACTGCAATTCTGGTACTAAACATGAAAGAGTTAAACGAACAATGTTTGCTCAGAACAATAATTCCACGTAGTCTTAAGTAAATTGTTGAGTAATCCACGAAGACTTTAATCTGGATGTTTCTCCTTGTAGTTCATTAAACATGCAATTTGTTAACCTTTTGGCCATTGCTTCAGACAGCATTTTGTAAAAACACTCAAATTTTGTGGAATTGTGCTAGATTAAGGAGGTTATATCACACTCTTGAGCAATTGTTTAGGAAGTTAGTGAATAGATAAATCACTGAAATATTAGGCCAAACAAGTTCATGACCATTCGAATCATCATTTAAAGCTATAAACGTTTGTAGATATGTTGGCAATTACAGTATGTAGTAAAGATTTTTCAGTCATTCTCTTGAATATTTGGTTTGCAAAGTGAAATACATGGATTAGTGTTTCCAATTTTTCTGCTACAGTCTGAGAATTGCTAGCTGTTTCAAAATCAGAATCAGATTTAATATCACTGGCATATGTCATGAAATCTGTTGATCTGTGGCAGCAGTACATTGCAATATACAATTAAAAATAAATTGATGTACAAAACCATTAGCATAGCTGAGTGTACCATTATCAATATGCTAGTGGTCACCAATGGATGACAAAAAATTCAGATGGATCAACCACTTGAATGTATAATACATTATATATTGCAATGTACTGCTCACAAAACAACAAATTTCATAATATATGACAGTGATATTAAACCTGATTCTGAGCAGTCCAAAATAACCTGTGACTGTCACAGCTACATCTTGAAACTCCCTGACTATTGCCCAGGAGTATTCTATTCAGATGAATCTAATCCAGCTAATTAGCACACAATCTATTCTTAGTCATGAATGGTGATGGAAGATACCATTGACAATAATACCAAGAGGCACCTAGATAAAAACTACTCAGAGGCCCAGGAACACTAGGCTCCAATATCATTACAGATGTCGTCCGTGCATGGATGAGGGGAGGGTGACTGCCCTGGGCATTAAGGCATCATTTGACTGAGGGTGGTCAAGACCTCTGAGAAAACTGAAATCCACGGACATCAAGTGGAAAAATACTCTGCTGCCTAGATTCATAACTCGCACAAAAAAAGATTGTTGTGATTATTACCGTAGATGTCGGATTATAAGCCGCTACTTTTTTCCCACATTTTGAACAGCTTTGAACACTGCGGCCTTTACTACGGTGCGGCTAATGCATGATTTTTTTTCATGCCGCCAAAAACATTTTGCCTCGTAACAGTAGACCAATAAAATTGATGAGTAGTTCACAGAGGTCCAATGAAATTGTACGATAAATCAAGCGCACTTTCACAATTAAATTATTGTAAATCAGTCATTTGTACTCACCCTCATCAACATGGAAAACACTCGAAGAAAAGCATTGTGCTGCCTTTATGGCAGTTATTTAGTTTATAATATTTTCGCTTAGTAATTCATTTGTTAGTTAAAGTTAGAAGTGTTTTAACTATATTTGTTTTCTGTACTACATCCTGGGATGCTATGACATCACACCCGGTTTCGCCGCGTCTTGTGGGAAATACCGGTTTGCGATAAACGGGAAGGCGGGGGGCGAGCGGTGGAGCGGCGGAGCCAAAACGCTGCTCTTAAGTTAAAGGCGATCAATAACTTTTCCTGGTAGGCTGCAGTATATATATTTTTTACCAGTCGTTAGGAGATATTGGAATGTTGTTCAGTAAAAAAGTATACGCAACGTATATTTAAAAGTAGCCGCGTTACAGGCACGGTTCGAAAAAAAGCATTTGCAATATGTATTTGTTTATGTTACCATATGGATTTAATTAAAAGTTAAAAAATCCTCACGTGTAATATCTTTCTGTGTAAATATCTCATATTACAACGTGGGACACCTGCAGCCGAAAATCCGGTGCGGCCTAAAATCCGGTGCGGCTTGTACAAGTACAAAATTGATTTTATTTCTAAAATTAGAGCCAGCGGCTTTTAATCAGGTGCGCTCTGTAGTGCGAAATCTACGGTAGTTAGTCATTCCAACCTTAAGACATCATTGCTGGAGTTCCTTGGGGCAGTAATCTGGACCCAACCTTGCCTCGTTTCCATGCATCATGAAGTTAGAAACAGGAATGTTTGCTGATGGTTGCCCAATGTTCTGTTCCACTTACACCTCCTCAGTAAATGATAGTCTATGAAATAGGTTTTTGATAACAATCAAGTATGCACTCTTGTGTCTCATAATATTTGTGCCACATAAGTATCAGACAATGACAATTTTCAACGAGAGAGAACCTAACCACCTGTCTTTGTACAATGCCGATAGCATTGCTTAGTCTACCACAATCTATATCCCGGTGGTCACCAATGACCAGAAATTTGGACGGAACAGCCACATAAATGCAATGTGTATAAGATCAGGACAGAAGCCTTGCATGGGGTACCTTATCAAAACCTTATCAATTCCTGCTGTTGTTTTTTATACTCACTGTGTATGTTTTCCACATGAGTTCTCTCTGAGTGCTCCAGTTTCCTCCCACGTTCCAAAAATGTATGGTTCATGCTGTGTTCATGCTGTGTTGTCACCAGCAGTGAGGTGACACTGGTCTGCCTCGTGCACAGTCCTCAGGCTGTGCTGGTCATTGATGCAAAATAATGCATTTCACTGTGTGTTTCGACGTTTCAATGTGCATGTGAAAAATAAAGCTGATCTTTTAATCTTTTAAGCCCATGCGTCTAACACTAAAAAAGGACGAGGGCAGCCGGACCATACAAGTGTCCTCTAAAGTGCACCCCATCCAGACGTGGAAGTAGATTGCCCATTCTACATCATTACTTCTCCTAAGTCCAGGGCTTTCTGCCCAGCAGTATCATGGGAATACCTACACCAGAGAGACTGCAGCCTTTCACAATATCTCATTACTGTCCACTTCGGAGAAATTTAGGATGGCCAAAGATGATGGCCATATCCTAGAAATTAATACATAAATAAACATTTTTATTGCCATGCACAGCTTCAATTTGCTGATCAAATTCATAGATAACATGACATCAGATACCATATTTCCAACAATGATGAGATAGCCCACAGGGGAGAAATCATTGCCCTGACACAGTGGTGCCAAGAAAACAAGCTCTCCCTCAATGTCAAAAACTGAAGGAGTTGATAGTGGAATACAGGAGGAACGGAGACAGGCTAGCCCCTGTTGACATCAATGGGACTGCAGTTGAGAAAGTGAGAAGTTTCAAATTCCTCTGTATACACATTACCGAGGAATCTCACCTGGACTGTACATACCGGCTGTGTAATGAAAAAAGCACAGCAGCACCTCTTTCATCTCAGTCAGCTGAAAAGGTTTGCCATGAGCCCCCACTTTCTCAGGACTTTCTCCGGGGCACTATCGAGAGCATCCTGACTGGCTGTGTCACCGCCTGGTACGGGAGCTGTACTACCCTCAATTGCAGAGAGTGGTGTGGACAACCCAGTGCATCTGTGGATGTGCAGTTCCTTCTATTCAGGACATTTTAAGCAGCAGGTGTGTATATAAAAAAAGGTCCCGGAGGATTATCAGGGACTCCAGCCACCCCGACCCCAAACACAAACAGCTGCTTCCACTTGGCAAACAGAACCACAGCATTAAGGCCAGGATCCACAGGGTCTTGGACAGCTTCTTTCACCAGGCCATCAGATTTATCAATACACATTGATCTGATTGCATATCTGACTACATTGTATCTGACTGTACAAATATGTATACAAAACAAATATGTATATAATCTTAGTGTTTGGGCAATATCCTCTCACATTTCCCCTCCTTAATGTTTGTACATAGCAACGGAGAAGCAACATAAAGATTTTTTACTCCTCATGTTGTGAGATGAATGTAAGAAATAAAATTCTAATTCTAATTTTCTTAGCAGAGGAGTTCATGGGCGTTCACTAAAAGCTCAATAAGATGTTTTCCAGGTGGTTGTAATATTGCTTGATCCTACCTTTAACAATATATTGGGTGGGTCAAAACATCCTGCGTTTCACAGTGGATGTAAAGCCCATATGCAGTACTGGCTGGTTACCAAACCTAAGGCAAATTTACAACATATCAATAATTTTCATCATTTTGTCAGGTAGAATTGTGTGAATGTTGATGATCTATTTTTGTCACATAAAAATCAGAGTGAGACGCAATGCTTTTATACTGTCAAAAAAAATTCCCCCTGGCATACAAAGTGTCAGATAAAACAGAACAATTGAAGTGTTTATAACAGAACAGCTGGTTCCACGGCTCAATACAACCCAGGCTTAGGTGCTTTTATGTAATGCTTCATGCTTTTAACTGAAGTAAAAAACATCATTTGTTAAAGGTTAACACTGCCAATCACAGGCTTGTTGTTGCCTGATTTCTAAAGTAATTAGTTTATATGTAACGCCACCACTTGTTCAATGTTCCAGTGGTTTATTAATCCTGCCCTTGCTGGATGAACTCTCTATGGATAATGGAACAGGTGTGACTGTTCTCTGAGTCATTTATTTGATGGAAAAGTGAGTTCTACCCCAGACCCATCAATAAAGGCTCTTATTGGTTGACTCCTTTCCAATGATGAGGCACCTGGAAAAGAGACATTGACTTGATCCAGCTGACCAATGGGTTGAAATCTGACTGGATACGTTTAGAAGGAGATAGGAGGGCAGGAAGTCCTCACTTGCAGACCCCAGTCTGTATGGATTGGCAACAACATCTCCTCCACAATCACTATCAGCACAGATGCACTACAAGGCTTAGCTCCCTGCTCTACTCGTATTATATTTATGACTGTGAGGGTAAGTACAGCTCTATTGCTATATTTGAGTTTGCTTATGTACCACTATTGTTGGCTGAATCAAAGGTGGTGATAAATTGACATTTAGTAGGGAGACAGAAAATCTGGTTGAATGGTGCATCAACAAGAACCTCTTACTCAACATCAGTAAAGCCAAATAGATGATTATTGGCAACTGGAGGAAGAATCTGGGGGTCCATAAGATAGTCCTCAATGGGGGATTGGAGGTAGAGAGGGTCAGTAACTTTAAGTCCCTGTAGGGGGTGCCCAACAGGGGTCGCCAACGTGTTACCATAAAAGGATGTGTCCTAGGATCAGCAGGTAAGTGGCATTTCAAAGAAGACACAGCAGTGCCTTTACTTTCTGAAAAGTTTGTGCAGATTTGGCACATCATCTAAACCTTCGGCAAACTTCTATAGATGCACAGTGGAGACTATCCCAACTGACTGCATCCTGGCCTGGTATGGCAACACAAATGCACAAGAATGGATAAGTCTACAAAAAGTAGTGGATACAGCCCAGTCGATCAGAAGAAAAGCCCTCCATTCAGCATTCAGTACAGATACAGGAAAGCAGCATTAATCATCGAGGAACCCCAGCCAGGCCATGTTCACTTCTTGCTGCTGTCATCAGGAAGGAGGTGCAAGAGCCTTAACCATCAGGTTCAGGAACGTTTATTGATGTTCAACCATCAGGCTTCTGAACCAATATGGATAACTTCACATGGCTCAACATTGAACTGAATCCACAACCTATGGACTCCCTTTCAAGGACTCATGTTCTCAGTATTATTTATTTGTTTATTATTACCTTTTGTACTTACACAGTTTGTGTTATTTTGGCTGTTTGTCAGTCCTTGTGAATAGTTTTTTTTATTGATTCTAATGCATTTCTTTGTTCTACTGTGAATGCCTGTGAGAAAATGAGTTTTAGCGCAATATATAGTGACATGTGCATACCATGATAATAAATTTACTTTGAGAGAATTAAGGTAGGAATGAGGTAGAGAAGGTAATTAATAAAGCAGTGAGATTTCTAGCAGGGATAGAGCAGGACACTGCTCCTACATGTTAGAATGGGATGCAACCAGTGGGAGAAGATGCAAACTACTCTATGGCTATCACACAGAGATAGAACAGTTTATGGCAAGAGAAATAAGACAGAGCAATCTTTATGTAAGTAGTTCCAAGTAAGCTTGACATTGGATATCAGAACATAGAAAATAGAACATAGAATTGCATCAGGAATCGGCCTTCTGCCAACATATTGATCCTGCACATTCACATTTCTATCTAGAAGTCTTTTAAATGCCAATATTGTACTGAACTTCATCACCAACCTTGGCAGAGCATGCCAGACAACCCACCACTCTCTGTATATAAAAAAAAAATGTTCTGCATATCTCCTTTGAATTTGCCTCTCATCTTAAATGCATGCCCTCTGGTATTTGACATTTCAACCCTGGGAAAAGAATCCAGTTGTTAACATGACCAATATCTATGGAAATATTTAGTTTCAATATAATTATGGAGAAGGATAGGACTGGACCCAGGGTTGAGATTTTTGATTGGAGAAAGGCTAACTTTGAGGAGATGTGAAAGGATTTAGAAGGAGTGGATTGGGACAATTTGTTTTATGGAAAGGATGTAATAGAGAAAAGGAGATCATTTAAAGGAGAAATTTTGAGGGTACAGAATCTTTGTTCCTGTAAGGTTGAAAGGAAAGGTTAAAAGTTTGAGAGAGCCATGGTTTTCAAGGGATATTGGAAACTTGGTTCGGAAAAAGAGAAAGCTACAATAAATATAGGCAGCATTGAGTAAATGAGGTGCTCAAGGAATATAAAGAATGTAAAAAAGAATCTTAACAAAGAAATTAGAAAAGCTAAAAGAAGATACGAGGTTGCTTTGGCAAGTAAGGTGAAAGTAAATCCAAAGGGTTTCTACAGCTATATTAATAGCAAAAGGATAGTGAGGGATAAAATTGGTCCCTTAGGGAATCAGGTTGGACAGCTATGTATTGAGCCAAAAGAGATGGAGGAGATTTTGAACAACTTCTTCGGTATTCACTAAGGAGAAGGATATTGAATTGTGTAAGGTAAGGGAAACAAGTAGGGTAGTTATGGAAACTATGATGATTAAAGAAGAAGAAGTACTGGCACTTTTAAGGAATATAAAAGTGGATAAATCTCCAGGTCCTGACAGAATATTCCCTAGGACTTTGAGGGAAGTTAGTGTAGAGATAGCAGGGGCTCTGACAGAAATATTTCAAATGTCATTAGAAATGGGATGGTGCCAGGGGATTGGCGTATTGCTCATGTTGTTCCATTGTTTAAAAAGGGTTCTAAGAGTAAACCTAGCAATTATAGGCCTGTAAGTTTGATGTTAGTGGTGGGTAAATTAATGGAAAGTATTCTTAGAGATGGTATATATAATTATCTGGGTAGACAGGGTCTAATTAAGAACAGTCAACATGGATTTGTGTATGGAAGGTCATGTTTGACAAATCTTATTGAATTTTTTGAAGAGGTTACTAGGAAAGTTGACAAGGGTAAAGCAGTGGATGTTGTCTATATGGACTTCAGTAAGGCCTTTGACAAGGTTCTGCATGGAAGGTTAGTTAGGAAGGTTCAATCTTTAGGTGTTAATATTGAAGTAGTAAAATGGATTCACCAGTGGCTGGATGGGAGATGCCAGAGAGTAGTGGTGGATAACTGTTTGTCAGGTTGGAGGCCGGTGACTAGTGCTGTCCCTCAGGAATCTGTACTGGGTCCAATGTTGTTTGTCATATACATTAATGATCTGGATGATGGGGTGGTAAATTGGATTATTAAGTATGCAGATCTTACTAAAATAGGTGGTGTTGTAGATAATGAAGTAGATTTTCAAAGCTTGCAAGAGATTTAGGCCAGTTAGATGAGTGGGCTGAAAGATGGCAGATGGAGTTTAATGCTGATAAGTTTAAGGTGCTACATTTTGGTAGGAATAATCAAAATAGGACATGCATGGTAAATGGTAGGGCATTGAAGAATGCAGTAGAACAGAATGATCTAGGAATAATGGTGCATAGTTCTCTGAAGGTGGAATCTCATGTGGATAGGGTGGTGAAGAAAGCTTTTGGTATGCTGGCCTTTATAAATCAGAGCATTGAGAATAGGAGTTGGGATGTAATGTTAAAATTGTACAAGGCATTGGTAAGGCTGAATTTGGAGTATTGTGTACAGTTCTGGTCACCGAATTATAGAAAAGATGTCAACAAAATAGAGAGAGTACAGCGGAGATTTACTAGAATGTTACCTGGGTTTCAGCACCTAAGTTGCAGAGAAAGGTTGAACAAGTTAGGTCTTTATTCTTTGGAGCGTAGAAGGTTGAGGGGGGACTTGATAGAGGTATTTAAAATTATGAGGGGTATAGGTAGAGTTGACATGGATAGGCTTTTTCCATTGAGAGTAGGGGAGATTCAAACAAGAGGACATGAGTTGAGAGTTAGGGGACAAAAGTTTAGGGGTAACATGAGGGGGAATTTCTTTACTCAGAGAGTGGTAGCTGTGTGGAACGAGCTTCCAGTAGAAGTGGTAGAGGCAGGTTCGATTTTGTCATTTAAAGTAAAATTGGATAGGTATATGGACAGGAAAGGAATGGAGGGTTATGGGCTGAGTGTAGGTATGTGGGACTAAGTGAGAGTAAGCGTTCTAGAAGGGCTGAGATGGCCTGTTTCCGTGCTGTAATTGTTATATGGTTGTATCTGGTTGTTTAATTGGCCATTGTAAATTGCCCTTGATGTAGGGGAATGGATGAGGAACAAAAAACAAGAAATATCTGACCATTTGCTTTGATTTCATCGGTAAATTATTAAAAAGCTATACAAAACATGTTATAGCAGGGCACATATAAAATGAAGCTTTTCAGACAAAATCAGCATGGTTTTGTGAAAAAAAAAATCTTTAATCAATTTATTGGACTTCTGAATGTAGGGTACTTTGGATAAAAGGGAGCTCAGTATGTGTATGCTTGGATTTCAAGACTGTATTTGATAAGGTGTCCCATTGAAAAAACAGTTTGCAGAAAATAAAAGGTAATGGTGCAGGATATAGCATTTTGGAATAGATGGAAAATTGGCCATAAATGGAAACAGAGGATAGACCTAAATGGATGTTTTCCTGCTCATTAAGATGCAATATGTGATTCTTTACAGATAATGGTGTTGGGGCCCCAACTTTTGAAATTTACCACCTTTTGCGATAAAATGTTCCCATACACTGTATCTGTTTAAAATGACTACCCCTCAATCCTGCAACCATATCTCCTCATTTGCAATTCTCCCAATTGCAGAAATAACATTTTAACATTAACATGTCTGATGTCACCACATCAGAGACATTCCCCAACCCCACTCACCCTGCAGCTGGACAAGATTATTTTTATCTCCTTTTCAGGGTCTCGCCCTGAGGCTTTGCCTTCGTGCTTCCTCCTAGAGATACAGCCTGACCTGCTGAACATTTCCAACATTTTCTGATTTTGTTTTAGATTTCCAGCATCATTAGTTCTATTGATTTCCACATAGTGATGGAGTTGGACCTTGGATTCTTTTCCTGTAGTCTTTCCTAATGGCAGTACGTATTTGAGTTGCTTTATATTCATGCAGTAGCCAAGATTCATAGAAGTGACACAAGCTCTATGGCCCACCAACGGGTGAAGACATATCCCTGAATAAATACATCACAAACATTCAGTGATATGTTTCTAGTGTCAATCTCTTGGCATTAAAACATCAATGTAAAAGTTATCTCTAAAAAGCTTGGAGTATTGTAATAAAAATGGTAGGGTGCTGATCCTTCAGCACCAACTCATAGCAGTGAAGCACTTACTGTAGGTAATGAAGAGTGAAAATGCTCCAATTTAAAAACTCGCCGTGCCTGCAATTGCTGTCAGCAGTAATAATGACCTGTGAGTAGAAGGACCTTATTTCAATCGTAATCTCCAATCTCTCACAGTCACATCAGAACCTGACAGC
The DNA here is from genome assembly GCF_048418815.1 of Hemitrygon akajei. Lineage (NCBI taxonomy): Eukaryota > Metazoa > Chordata > Chondrichthyes > Myliobatiformes > Dasyatidae > Hemitrygon > Hemitrygon akajei. The sequence goes on from NC_133133.1 coordinate 48,125,354, forward strand.
TAATCAGGACCCTGCAGAAGTACAGCCGAATCTTTTGCAGAATTCCCTCCAGGCTCAAAGATAATTTGCTTTCACTCCATTTTTGTGAATTGTAAGGTGCTTATGGGAACTGCAGCCTCTGTCACAGGCTGGGAGGGAGATATTTGATGGGTAGGTATGTTATTTATTTGCTGATTTAGAACTGCTCCGCCCAGCAACCCCAGACATCCCTGATTTAACTCAAACTTAATCACAGGACAATTTACAATGACCATTTAACCTACCCAGAATGACTGTGGGAAGAAATCGGAGGGCCCAAAGAAAACGCATGCATTCCATGGGGATGATGTACAGAGACTCCTTACAGAAGATGCTGGGACTGAACTTCAGACTCCGATGCTTTAATAGTGTTGTGCGAATCACTACACTACCGTGGTGCTGTGAATTGTTTGAAAAATTCAGGACAACTTTTGCCATTTTTATTTAATCTTTATGTGTTCCCCTGATGTGCTCAGCACCTTCACAGATGCTCCTTATCTAATTTGAACTTTCATGGGCCAGAAAATAATGAGAAGATCTCATGTTTTGAAATAAACTTTACAACCATCTCCAAAGTATCTTCCTGGAAATCTCTAGCTGTGACAAAACTTAGAGTAGGGTGCCTGGTGTCAGACTTGTAGATATGGTCAACTGCTAATCCAAAATGGCTGACAAGAAATTGTGAATGTGTCCTTGCTTTGAGTGGAAATGATCTTGATGGGGCAGTAGAAGCAATGCATGTTCTAGTTAGTGGCATAATACTGGGTCTTAGTCACTCTTTCCACCCATCATCTCTTCTGAAGATCACATCTTATTTAGAAGCTTTAATCCTGTAATTTAAATTATTCTACAGTAATGCAAAAACCCCTACAGATGCTGTGTGGAGTTTTGGGTTTTCAAATCTTCCAATAGTGAGTTGGAAAATGAAGAAAAGAAGAACAAACAAGCTGAGACAATGTCACAGATGGATAAGTGATATAAGATGAACAATCATGTACTTGTAGTTGTAGGATTCAATATTGAGTTCAGAAGGTGGCAAAACCCATCTTTAGTCTGAGCATTTTGCAGCCTTCTAGGCTCAGTATTGAATATTCAACTTCAGGCAACTTAATTCCTTGGTCTGCATCAAACATCCAATTATGACATTGGTTCAAATTGTGTGTTTTTCTCCTTTTCTTTTTCCTCTGAGATTTGAGAACATGCTAAGGCAAACTTGTTCGGCATGTAATACTCCTTCGCATTTTGCAACTCTGACATTCTTTTGACTATGTTATTTTGCCTATGTTGTCATGCTGTAATATCTCCCATTCACACATTAATCAGGAATCGCTGAAAGGTCTTGGCCCAATACATTGACTCTTTACTCTTTTCCATAGATGCTGTCTGGCCTGCTGAGTACCTTGAGCATTTTGTGTGTGTTTATCTGACCAGAAATATCGTCACCCTCCCCCAACTTCCCTTTAGCTTTACAGGCTTCTTTCCTCTCTGACAATGGATGTTCAAACTGAAGAGCAAACTCTGCTTCTCTCTCTTCAAACATGACTTGTCTTGCTGAGAGTTTCGTGTTTTCTGTTTTTATTTAACTGCCTTTTCTTCAACCTTAATTCTCCTCTCATACACCTTCCTTTCGTTCTCTCTTCTACCAATCCTTACTCACCCTCATTTACATTGCTTTTTTAAACCCCTTTGCCTTTAATTTATCCATATTCTGATTAAAAAAAAAGATTAAATGATGAATCTGTTTCTGCTTCCTGTAACACTGTTGGTCAGGTTCGTGGATTGGAAAGGCTAAGAAGGTTATAGGCCGAATGTTGACCAATGGGACTAGCTTGGATGGGACATCTTGGTTGGCATGGGCCAGTTGGGCCGAAGGGCCTGGTTCCATCTTTTATGACTCCACAGTCGCATTAGGACACTGATACTGTCTAAACAGTTGAGGTTAGATATATCATTGGTTGATAGGAACTTATATTAAATGAGTTTGGCTATGTTCTTAATGGTCATGAACTTGAAAATAATTATACATTAATTAGTGTTAAATTGGTAATTTTATTGCCAGAATCCCCAAGGGATGCTAATGTATGACATAAAAATTCACAAAGGGTAATTGCGAAGATGAAAGTAATTACACAGAAACTGGAACACAAACAGATATCATTATTCTCTGTTTGAACCATAACATGCCTCAATAGGGACATCTTAATGATGCCATGGGATTCAGAGAATGGACAACTGTTCCATTTCATGCAGGCTCCTCATTTATTAAGCACCAGAAACATTATTTGACAATTAACTACAGTTGAGTATGACAACTACAAAATAATTTAGTGACAGCTTCTTCAATTTTAGAAATGAGAGTCACGTTAATAGAGATAGTTCATGTGAAAATATCAACAAATGACCATTCAGTAACAAAATGTTAAGTTTGTTTTCAAATTTGTTCAATGAATGCAACATTCTTTCTGTGTTGTACTGTCCCTACATAGAAATATTTAGTTTTCAAATATATTCTGGAAAAAACAGTTTGGGGCAGAGACAGTGAGAAGGTTATCTGCTTGCACTTACAACTCCAGGAGGAGGAACTTTCCAAGAGAATCCTTTGAATTGCCTCCTTATCTCTATTGCCAGTGGCCAACCCCTTTATTCTATGTCCCTCATGTCTCCACCAACCTTAGCAGGGGAAATTGTGGTCACAAGCTATTGTATCAAGCCCTCAGAGTATGATATGTTTTAATAAACTCACTTTTAATATCTCTTGATTTTGGCAGGTAGAGATTCAATTTGAGAGATCTAGAATATAAAAGCCAGGATGTAATGTTGGGGCTTTATGAGAAACTGGTACAGTCTCTTTTGGAGTATTGTGGGTAGTTTTGAGCCCCTTATCTAAGAAAGAATGTGCTGACATTGTAAAGTGTTCAGAGGAGGTTCAAGATAATATTTCTGGGAATGAAAAGGTTACCATATGAGGATCAATTGATGGCTCTTGGCCTGTACTCACTGGAATTCAGAAGAATGAGGTGGGATCTCATTGAAACCTATCAAATGTTGGAAGGCCTTGATGGAGTGTATGTGGAGAGGATGTTTTCGAGGGTGAGGGAGTTTAATTTCTGTTCCTTAGCCAATATATTCCATACTAATAATTTATTTTCAGCCCCATAACACCTCACCTTTTATAATGCATCTGCTGAATGCCCTTTGAAATTCCAAATGCATTACATTAATTTGCTTCCTTTTAGCCAGCCTGCTCAGTATCTTCTTCAGAATCCTAAACAATTTGTTAAATAATGTCCCTTTGTAGAGCCACGTTGACCCTATCTGATCACATCATGCTATTTTAAGTGTTCTGCTATGACCTTTTTCACAGAGGTTTCAGGATATTGCTCTTGCATTTTCATTTCCTCTTAGGCAGGACCATCATAGTTGCTATTTTCCATTTTTCATGAACATCATGAAACTTCATGAAAGTTGAGATAATTTTAAATAACCACAACTAATGTGTCTGTTAGGGTGTATTCTGGAGTAATGGTATGTAGCAAATACTAATTTTAACATCAGCCAGTCTTCAGACCTGAACATGGATTGTAGATTGAATTTAAAATGCAGTCCTGAACAATGGTATTTCTGGAGCTGCAGACTGGGAGTTGATAGCAAACCAGATAATGTTGATTAACATTCATTTGTGAAAGAAACCTATATGTAATTCAAGGAGGTATTGTAGATACACTGTAACTATAGAATTGTCTGGCTGTTAGCTTTGATTTTTAGTATATAAAATGTCATGTACTATTGGGTCGAGCAGGCCTCTTCTTCCAAGAGTATCTCAGTATGATGCCTTTTGCTCATTTTTGTTCAGTAAACACTTTTATATCCACTGGCTTTTATATCAGTGTCTCTACAGTAATTTTATCCACATCATGACATATTCACTACCTCTACAACCAAAATGCAAGTAGCCCGTCCTATTAGCTTGCAAAATACTATTTCTCTGGTGGCATTGCTTATCTTAAGCTCTCAGGATTCAAGATTGTTTCATGTCATTTCCTGTACAGTAGTATAGAGGAGAACAAAATATTTTTACTCCATATTTGATGCGGCACAAAAAAAACACAAGATAAAAAACATGATAATAATTCCAAAAAATACACAATAAATAGAAATACATGAGCTAGTTTAAATACGTAGATTAATTGTACAGTATGTCCATAAAGTGACGCAAGGTTACTGACAGGAAATAATAACATAGTGGTGGAGCTACTGGATGGAGGTATTAATCAGTTTTACAGTTTGACTCCTTCCTTTGTTGATCACCTTGGTCTTTTTAGGATTCTGATTCAATTTTGTATTTTTTGTACATTGGGATAATGCAAGTTAGTTGAGATAGAAATGTGAATTCCAGAACTCTGGGAATAAAATAACAGTGATGTAGGTGCAAACGCTACAAGTAATAAGGAAATTAGCCGATAGTAGTAGTAGGGATGGTATAACATGTGAATTGCAAATGGCTGCAAGTTTCTGATTGGTGTACTTTGTTCCACTGTTCACCTTGTAGAAATGAAAGTTTGCTTTTCATTTTCTTTTCATTTGTACCTGAAAGTACCTTATACTTTCCAAGATGACGGCACAACGCAGCTTGCAGCAGCCACTCCAGAGATATTTGTGAAGTGGGGTGCTGTGCACAATCATAATTGATTGAAAACGGACATGGGATCATGGAGGAACATCGGGAAATCTCCAGGAAGACCTTCTTCGTTGTTGCTGCTGCTGTGAGGTCCGGGACTCTGCTGGGAAGAACAGGCCCCCAGTCCTCAGGGTCGCGTTGCCGATGGCTGTTGGCGGGGGCATCTTAATACGCTCGGCAGAGGATGGTGCTCGGAGAAGCTGTGCCGGAGGGGATGGTCGTCAGCTCGGAGGTTCGACGGACTCGGAGTCCGCTGTGGTCAAGTTGCTTTCGGTGTGTGCTGCATCTGCGAGGCTGGGTTCGACAGAGCTTTCGGTGTGTGCTGCGTCTGCGAGGCTGAGTCAGGCGGTGCTGTGGAAGTCCATAGCGGGGGTATTCTCTTCTGCCGCTGGCATGGGATGGCGAGTCTGTCAGGACCCTGGGGACTTGTGGAAACTGTGTGGTGATTTGTTTTGAACTTATAGTCTTTTAACATCTTTGGACTATTTTTACTGTGCCCATAGTCTGTTTTTTTAAATCAATTATGCTATTGTTTGCACTGTTGTAACTATATGTTGCAACTATGTGGTTTTTGTGCAGGTCTTGTAGATTTAGTTTTTGGTCGTTTTGTCTGGTGGATTTGGAGCTCCTTTCAGGGGAACGCGCTAAGACGGTAGCGCGATATTAATACGCAGCAGCCTCTCCGGACTCTGGATTGGGGATTGCCAAACGTTATGTGGATTTTCTGGTGTAGTCTGTTTTGTCATATGCTTTTGTGATATCATTCTGGAGGAACGTTGTCTCATTTTTTAACTGCATTGCATTTGTGGTTTCTAAATGACAATAAACTGAATCTGAATCTGAAAATGCCATTAAATGCAAAGCATGAAGGTTAGCCCTTGGTAAATGTTAATAACTATCAATCATAATCCACAACCTGGAATATTAACTATTGTAAGTAAGGAAACACTCTCCTTGAAGTTGGAAATGAGTATTTCATAATGAAATGCTGTATTACAATGTTTATTTTGTTTTACTTTTTTCTCATTCACTTTTTACTTCTTTCATATCCATCCTTTCTATTTTCTTTCTGATATCAATTTTGCTATTGAATTTACCTGTTCTAATTTATTCTCCTTTACATTCATTATGTGTACTTTTCAGTTCTTCAATAATATTTTCACCTTGCTCCCAGATGTGGTTTGCTCCCTCTGTGTCTTTTTCAGGTCACAATTCCAGCAGCTTGGGTCAGATTTTATTCAAAATCAAAATGGTACAAATACAGTATATGTATCTGAGTAACATGCTGTGATTTGGTCTAACAAAGTCTGGCATATTCTTCATCAGATACATTTAGTTTACATAGCATCATTATTTAAGAAAGTGCCATTCTAATATTTATCAAAAATGGGAGTGATGATAATTGTAATAAGGTATGATTTGTGGTTGTTGGCTAGTTGGTGGTGTAGAGGCATCAGCATAGGATTTCGAGTTGGATGGTCCTGACTGAATCAGCCCAGGTCCCAACCTGGGCAGCAGCAGTATCCGCATGGAAGAAAGGCTTGGAAATCTACTTCTGTATCTTGCCAAGAAAACCTTATGGACAGCTACACTATCCATAGGGTCGCCATGAATCAACGATGACTCAGTGGAATTCAACAACAACAATTACAACAAGACCCTTAACTCTTCCATGAAGAAATCCCCTTCTGTAACTGCATCAATTTCCCATGATACTTGTATAATTCATTGCTAATGCTCAATATGCATACATTAAATATACTACTCCAGAACAATGCTATTCCATCTGCAAATCTGTCAAATTCAAAACTCTGAGTATTGTATGTTCGTTTTCCTAGTCATCACCTTTGCAAGCTAACTTTACTTTCTAATGCTAAATATACTGCTCTAGACACAGGAGATTCTGCAGATGCTGGAAATCCTGAGCAACACACATAAAATGCTGGAGGAACTCATTAACTCAGGAGGCATCTATGGAGGGGGGATAAACAGTTGACACTTTGGGCTAAGAGTTCTCATCAGGCCAAGACCTTTGTTTCTAATGTAGGATCTCAGTCCAAAACATCGACTGTTTATTCCTGTCTATGGATGCTACCTAACTTGCTGAGCTCTTCCAGCATTTTGTGCATGTAACAGTGCTCTGGATACTTTTCTTTATTCCCATTCTTTGACATTTATGTAACTCAAAATTCCACTCGCATTTTCTATTTGAAACCTCTTAAATATGATCTCAGAAATAGTTGGTACTCTAGAGTGTTTCGGTTCCCTTGAACTTCCCTTTGCTTTGCCCTCAAAATGCCTTTAAACCCCAACATCATGCCCAAGTTACTTTTTGTTCCAATACCATATTCATATTGGTGGATTCTTACACAATAAATATTACCTCTTTAATGTTTCTGTAACTGGCATGAAGGTAGAATTTGATAATTTATAAGAACATCACATTGTGTTTTATTTCCTTGTTGTTATCAAACAATATGGACTAAATGAGATCATTCATTACCCCTAGTGCCCCTGTACCAATATCATATTTAATAACATGCAAATATTGTAATAGAAAACTCCAGAATGCTTTCAAACCATTCAGTTACATTTACCTAATACATATCCTCACTTCTTAGAGATTACTTGGATGTCGTTAATACACCGAACATTCAAAAACACTCATTTTCCCACTTACCCACTTGCACGCTGAAGGATTAAGGCACACACGTGAGGCTATGGTTTGAGGTTACATGCGCAATGACTCGGCCTTTTTCTCATTTTTATGAAATAACAATATAATTAGCTACATCTGGATCCTAGATTATAGCAATAATGTGGATGATGATTAATTGGGCTGCATTCTCATTTTAAAGCATAGGCCATTGAGAGGGAAATTGCAGACAACATTATGCTGAGCTCTGGGAGGTTGGTCTTGTATATGCCAAGTAGTATATCCAGTTATAACTCTGCCTGCAATTAACTAGGCCAGGTGAAGAGGGTAAATCTCACAGACCCTCTAACCTTTGAATCCATTATCATAGGTTCAGAATGGTAATTGGGTCTCAGGAATGAATGTAGTACTCCCCCAAATCTAAACACCCATGACAGGTTTTCACTGAGAGCGAAACCAAGGCTGAGATATTGTCTATTGTAAAAGCAGTGTAGCTCTTAAATGTCTCCAACATTCAGAAACATTTTTAAATGATAAATATATGTATATAACTTAAAAAATAAAATATTTTTAAAGTGAAAAATTAATTAAATACATAGAATTATTTGTTAAGTATATAACAACATCATTAAACTAAAACAAAACAGTTAAAACATAACTTACTTTACTTTCAGCACCTTAAATTTCAGGTCCAAGATCGATCAAGGTGACAGGTTCTGCATCTTCTGTCATTCTTTAGGTCTTGCTTTTTCTATTCTAGAAATCACGTGAGGAATCCAGGATTTATTATGAGTATATTATACCAAGTACCTTTTCTATTCAGATCTGGGGCAAAGTTCAGAAAGACTTGATATACGAAGAAATTTCTGCCCTGGATCCAGTCTTGCTTCAACACTTACTGTACATTTGGAAGGACATTTTGCATACGCAAACCCTTTGGGATACAACGTGTAAAATTGAGCATGAAATGAAATGAGTGAAAATGAATTTGTAGTGTAAATACTGAGCAATGGAGAAGAATAGGGCTATGGGTCCAAAAATGGTAAAACATTAAAAAAAAATTGCAGCTCCTCTTCTGCAAAAAAAATGTACTTTGGCCATAAGAAAGGGAAGATTATAATGGTTGTAGAAAAAAAACAATTGTTTTTCTGTTCTGCAATCTTCATTTAAACCTGACTGGTGATAGAAGTAATGCCAGTCATGCAAGAGTGCGGCACAGAATTTTATTAGTGACAAGGAACCATCAGTTTGCTTGAGACTGAAAGATTACACTTAGCTTAAAGTAGCAGCTGACACTACAATATCCTTTCATTTGACCCTTCTGACCTTTGAGGTACGGCCTATGTAGATATTACTTTCTCAGGGCTAATTTTGCCAATTATCTGGTGAGGAATGGCATGTGGTGACTGGCAATATGACCCATTCCAAATACAATATCCTCATGATTAAGGACGCTTACCTTTAAGGTAAGAACTAAGCATGCCATTATTAGTTGTATTTGAAACTTATGATCAAATATGAAGTTGCAAATCACTGATTCTTGAGAATTTGGATAAAACAGGTTTTAATTTTGAAAAGAAAAATTTTAAATGTTAAGAAATCTAAACTTATATGTTTATAGAACAAGGTCTCAGCAATCGAGCAATATTTTGGTGCAACCTCCTGATTTCGTAATTTTTTCATAAAATATGTTTTTCCTGACATTACTTAGTTTTTGTCAACATAGACACAATAAAAAGCTAATTATTCCTATCTATTTAGTCTTATATAGATTTAGAGCTTTTAAGTCATTATGTCTACACTAGGTATGCATATATGCTGTTAAATGTTGAATATTCACTTTTGTTTATTATACTATTTCACGTGTACTCCTTTAAAAACTCTTACATCATACAACTTTTATCATTAGCATTAAATATACAAAATAACAATTTTGGACAAAAAACACATTTTAATTTTAAAGAGACAATTAGTTTAATAAATCAATTGTTTTGGAGGAAGAGATCGTAAGCATATTAATTTGAAACAAAGGACGTTCCATCTGACGGTGGTGGCAGTGGCCTAATTATAACAAACAATTCCAGCCTTTTCACCACTTAAGCCAATGCTTCCTTGCTTAACAACTTTATTTTACAATCTGGTACAACAAATAACAATTTGTCATGTATATTTTATCCTTCTGTAAATATTAACAACAATGATAAACAGCAAAATAAGAACTACAGTACAACTGCAATGGGAAGCATAGACATCAGAAAACAAAACCAGGAATTAAAATTCCATCCATTTCTGGGCTTGAAAATCTTCCAAAAACGTTCAGTCAGCTTTATCAGGAAGTAGACGATCAATATGCTCCTCCTCTATGAAGTCCATGACTTCAGCAGACAGGTGGTAGATCTCCCTCGTCCTGCTTGCACGACCCGGTGATGATGGCTCCATCGGTTTGACCAGAATATCTTCAACTGATATGAAGCACGTACCCTTTCCACCTGGTTTTGGATGAAAGCGTGTGTTGGGCCCATGAGGGTGGAAAAACTCCACTGGAACATCTTGACGACGAGCATCCACAGTGACAGCCTTTGACTGCAAGCCAATCTCCACAATTAATGACACCAGCAGATATATCTGTCGTAGTCCCGTCCGGACACTCCGGGGTTCCTGCTGCATTTCCTCCATCAGCATTGCCAAAGGCCCTCTGTTCTTTCCCATTGTGGTAGGGCCATCGTTCTCCTCAGCCTGTACCCTGGCATGTGTATTTTCAGAAAACTGAAATGTTGTTGGGCTGAAACACTGGCACATCTGTGGCTCACATGACAATGATCTGCAATGGAAACTGTTTCTGTAAGGTATGACATGATGGATTTTCCTCGTTGCTGGTACAGGTTTTAGTGGTTGAGAAAGGAGTGCTTCATGCGTCTGCATGTCACCTTCAGCAATATGATAGAGCTGAGTACTGCAAAGGCTTCTCCCAACCATCTCATGGAAGATTTTGCTTCCCTGTAGCATCTGCTCTGTTTTTTCTTGGTGATTCTTGTTCCTATCTTTATTATCTCTTGAAGTTTATTTTTCAAAACTTTCATCTCTCTCGAGTATCTTGCTCTTGCTTTCTTTCTTTCTTTCCCTTTCCCCTGCTTTAGACTGCTGTCTGCGAGTTGGCTCCTGTGCAGTCTGATGCAATGGATTATCTGGGGGAGTTTCTGGGCCCCTTCTCACGCTCTCTTGACTCTTGCTGTCTACGTTTCCACACCTTTCTCCTACTCCTCTTTTCCCCTTCATTCAAATTACTGATAGTTATCTTCCCATCCTCTACTCTCTTCCATCTTTGCTCTTCCTTTCTCGGGTATTCCTCCTTTCGCTCTGACTCACTATATATTTTCTCTCTCTGTTTTTTTTGGTATTCCCTGTTTCTTCCCATTTGCTCCTCCACTGAAAGCTGCTGCCTAGCCAGAACTTCCTAAAATACATAAAAGGAAGGTTAGAATTCAATGGAATTACTATGAAATTGTGCAAAATCACTATGAATTCAATTATGTTTACTTTGGTGAAATTTTCTAAAATGATTATGAAATGGTGCAACTAAATTCATTTATGGTTTTAGTCATTGGGGATACATATAGTCAGGAAATATTGTAGGCCTGTGTGTGGAAGAAATAAAAGGGAAATGATGTATATTATAAATAAAGAGGTTAATGAAACGTCACAAGCCATATTACTATTTATTGTGATCATAAATTATATTCAAGCCTCCATTGAGGATGATTTAGATGTTTTTGTCAGCACCGGCAAACTAGGTGTCACCACCGTCAGACAGAAAACCTGACGGTGTTGACGTCTGACGGTGGTGACAAAACACACATTTTTTTCACATGACATGCATGAGTTGTATACAGGAGCCATCTTGTTTTCCCTCTGTAGCGAGCTGCCTCTGGCCTCTACTTAAAATGCATAAATTTATGTTATAATTTAAAATTCTTTCTATACAAAAGCGACAGTGTTGGCACGTCATGGTTGTGACAGTAGCAACATCAATAAATGTGTTTTTTAAAAAAATTGAAAAAATAGCAAACTTGCAGGAGCTTGTTTGACCTTGTTGCATTTAGCAGATGTGGAGGGTGGAAAGGGGATCCTCAGGAATACAGTTGAACATGTGGTTGCCTGATTTTATTGCTTTTTTTATAAATATCTGACGGTGTTGACAAAAACTTGGGTGCATTTTGAGCATGATGCACCATCAACAACTCTAGGAGACTGGAAGTGAACGATAGGCTTTTATTAACAGTGAAAAGGGAGCATGACATCTCGAAGACTGAGGGAGGAGCAGTGCCTCCAATCGCCTTTATACAGGGGTCTGTGGGAGGAGCCACCGGAGCAGTCAGCAGAGGGGCGTGTCCAGACAGGTAGACATAGTTTACCACATTCACCCCTCCTTTGTTTTAAAGAGAGTCCCCACGGGGCGAAGTTTCTGACAAGTATATTTACAGGTCAAGTCTATCAGGCGGTTGAGTCCATCGCTGCGATCTACGTAGCACTGGTGGTGATTGCAATGATAAATATATGTATATAACTCAAAAAATAAAATATTTTGAAAAAATTAATTAAATACATAGAATTATTCATTAAGTATATAACAACATCATTAAACTAAAACAAAACAGTTAAAACATAACTTTACTTTCTGCACCTCAAATTTCAGGTCCAAGGTCGATCAAGGTGACAGGTTGTGCTGGCTCTGGCCTGACTTGAGGTGCCAGCCCGTTAGGCATCAGTAACCCCTCGTGTGTGCGTGGCGCCCGGTATGGGAGTGTCGTGAGGAGTCTGTGTAGGGCTTGGTGTGCGCGGTGTCTCGTGGGTATGTACATTGATGGGTACGGGGTTCATAGTCACCGTGGAGTGTTCGGGGTAGGGGTCTGGTGTTCCTGCGGGCGCCAGGTCGCGGATGGAGATCGTGTCCTCCCGCCCATCAGGTAAGACCATGTAGGCATACTGGGGGTTCCCTTGAAGTAGGTGAACCCTCTTGACCATTGGGGAGTATTTATTGCTCCTCGCATGTTTCCGGAGCAGCACTGGCCCTGGGGAAGTCAGCCAAACCGGTAGGGTGGTCCTGGTGGCCGACTTCCTGGGAAAAGAAAAGAGTCACTCATGAGGGGTGGCATTGGTGGATGTGCATAACAGGGAGCAGATGGAGTGGAGTGCCTCGGGGAGGACCTGCTGCCATCGAGAGACCAGCAATCCCTTTGACCTAAGGGCTAAGAGTGTAGCCTTCCACACTGTGGCATTCTTCCTCTCCACCTGTCCATTCCCCCGGGGATTATAGCTCGTGGTCCTACTAGTAGCAATAACCCTAGCCAGCAGGTACTGGTGCAGCTCGTCACTCATAAAGGAGCACACTCTGTCACTGTGGATATAGCAGGGATATACTCGCTCGTGGTTTAGACTTACAGGCCTTGGCGAAGTGGCCTTTCTTTCCACAGCTGGAGCAGGTAGCTTCCCGGCCCGGCAGCGCTTTCGGGGGTTCTTCTCGAGTCCGCAGAAGTAACACTTCTTGGACTTGCGACTGGCAGCAGCCATGGCCGATTTGCCGGCAGGTTGCAGGGACTTCACGGACTCACGACTGGCAGCAGCCGTGGTCGACTCACCAACGGGTTGCGGGGTCTGCAGCATCCATGAGGCCGGCGTGAAATTGTGTGCCTGGAGAGTATCAGCATTGTTGTGCAGAGCGGCCTCCACTGTGTTGGCCAGCTTAATCGCCGAACGTAAGGTAAGATCGACGTGTTCCAGCAGCCGCTGGTGCACGTACACTGACCTGGTCCCCGTGACAAAGGCGTCTCTTACCATGAGCTCTGCATGCTGTTCTGCCGTCAGCCCCTGCAGTCGCAGGCCCGCACAAGTGTCTGTGGGGCCCGGACAAACTCAGCGCTCGACTCTCCTGCCCACTGCTGCCTTGTCGCTAAGCAATGTCTTGCGTAGACGGTGTTCACCGGCCACAGGTACTGTCTTTTGAGGGCGTCCATTGCGCCCTGGTAGCTCGGTTGGTCCCTGATCATGGAGTAGACTCGAGGACTGACCCTGGAGAGGGGAGCTCTGTGCATCGTGGCAGGTTCGGTTACATGAATCTCCTCCAGGTACGATTCGAAGCATGCTAGCCAGAGTTTGAAGGCATTGCCGGCTTCCTGGGATTGAGGGTCCAGATCCAATCTGTCGGGTTGTAAAATGCTCTCCATGTTTTAAAATTGCTGCTAATAAAATTGATGCACCATCAATAACTCTAGGAGACTGGAAGTGAATGATAGACTTTTATTAACAGCGAAAAGGGAGCATGACATGTCGAAGACTGAGTGAGGAGCAGTGCCCCAATCGCCTTTATACAGGGGTCTGTGGGAGGAGCCACAGGAGCAGTCAGCAGAGGGGTGTGTCCAGACAGGTATACATAGTTTACCACAGAGCAACCACAAAATAAGAGTAAATATTGTTGAAAATTCACTGCTTTTAGTTTTAAAGAGGTTTTTCACTTTACTCTTTCATCTGGCCTATATATTATACATTTTAAATAATTTTTTCACACCTTTTTATCAAATTGAAATGATTATCTGAGGACAACTGATTTTGTGGGTACTGGGCTATCATATGATCGTATAGTTTATAAAATTAAACAAACATATGAAAAAATGTTGCATTTGTGCAAAAGACCCACAGATGATCAACCCTGATTATTTTAAATAAGAATATGTTATTCATTTTCAATGGAATTAGCACTTTTTTCAGTGGAACATGTTTTCACTGAAGTCTCAAGAATCAGTGAAATATTTAGTCTGCCCTGACCTGAACAGGCAAAAATTTATCTCTAAATATCAAGTCAGTCCTTCAATAAAACTTCATTGTTACATGGTCACATTGGATGACATGCCAAGTGGGAAGATATAAATATCAAGGTTTATCATTGCTTTCTCATTTCTTTGCTCTTTCTACATTTGGCTATTTTGGCAGCCTGAGTTGGTTATAATGTTGTTCATAGTGAAATGCCTTTCTGTAACCAAAAAGTTCTCCAGACACAGTGGGATCTCAGTCAGTTGTTCTGTTTGCTGTTTGCATTTATGCACTCTCTTTTAACGGCTTACATCTCAACAGCTATTTGACCATTAAGAATCCAAACATCTTAATCATCACTGCCTGGTAAATTGTATAGATTTGTAAATAATCATAAACTGTAAAATGAGGGAGAAGAAAAGAGATTATTAATCTCAGATACTCATTCTCTGTCTCTTTATTCTTATATTTTGTATATTTACAATGACCTTAGCACTTTCACAACTGGATGGGATATAGAATTTTGTTCAATCTCTAGGTACCTGGGCCACAACCTGTTCAATCCTCGAAGGCAGGTACAATTTGTCTTCCTGCCTTATCTCAGTCCAAAAAGTTCTGGTTAGCAAATAAGTGGTATAACATAAATAAATAGCCACTGTTTTAAATTGGGTTTAAATTTAGATGATAAACAAATTGATTTGGTTCAGTGCAAGAAATCAGAGACAAAACAAACCATATCTGTGTAATTCTTGTCTATTCTGCAGGGTAAGGGTTATTGATCATGTAATAACAGATGAGGGTTACTGACAGAGCGACACTTCAGTCGGTTTCGTCTGCATAATGATTCTGTTGCTGCAGGCACAGCAAGTTGGAATGCAATATTAAACAGACTTCAATAAAAGGCTATCTTGGTGGATAAATTGAATAATTTATCGAACAATATACAATACATTGTAAATTAAATAAGCTAACAGTTTATGATGAAGATTATTGGCACTGTTTATTTGATAATAAATATTGTGTGTCTGAAAGATGACATAATTAAACTGGGAATGAAGGTTATCAGAATATAGCCCATTTAGCAATTTTAATGCTTTTATTGAAATGGAGGCAAATATATTAAAGATATGTCAACATCACTTTATAATTGGGCCAGTAATGTAACTGAATCTGCTAATATACTTCAGTCTCTTTTGCTTCTGTGTATAATCTCCATGGTTTTGGCAAAGCTCATTCAGCTACCTTCTACAAAGTTCAAAGTAAATTTATTATCAAGGTACATATGTCACTATATACAACCCTGAGATTGATTTTCTTATGAGCATACTCAATAAATCCATAACAGAATTTATGAAAGACCGCACTAACTTTGGAGATAAACAACAACATTTATGCCCGTTGCCAGATAACTCTGAAATCCTGTTCTCTCAAATCATGTAGCTTTTGATTACATGACTCATTTTATACATTTCAGAACTCTCCATACACCTTAAATGTGCCTCTTGGAAATGGAATATTTATTACACTGGACAATAAAGATTTTACTTCCTGAACATCTTTGGGTGTATCTTATGGATTTTGGGCTGCTGATCATGAAAATCACCATGAAATTTCACTATCACGCACCATTTAAAAAAAAAAATTGTCCTTATTTAATATTTCAATTTATAATTCATCAGAATAATTGACACCAAGATTAAGGAAGGCAATTTTGTTGGTCCACAAATCAATGATAAGCAATTTGAAGAACTTCTAGTGGGGCTGAAGAAAATCGCATGGAAGGCATTCAGGGATGCTGCTGAAAATTTTCTTGCAACTCCAGAGCACCAAACTACATGCACCTGGTTGACAACCTACTACCAACATACAAAACTGTGAAGTACAATATGTTCCTAAAGATTCATTTTCCATATCCCCATAAGTAAGAGTCAACAGGGATATGTCAGATTGCTTTAGTCTCCAGAGAAGTCGAGGCGCGAGTGAGATTTCTTTGCCAAAGCACCTATATGATTCGACCAGGACAGGCTATTGGTGATGTTCTCTCTTAGGAACATGAAAACCCCAACCCTCTCATCCTCAACACTGTTGATGTATACCACAGCACTTGCACACTCCCATGCCCCCCCTTTCTGAAGTTAAGGATCAGCTTTTATTTAGCTAACATTGAGGGAAAGGCTGTTGTCTTGACCCCATGTTACTAAGTTCTCTATCTCCTTCCTATACTCTGACTAACCATTATTTGAAATACAGTCCACTGTGGTGACGTCATCTGCAGACTTATAAATAGAGTTAGACAAAATCTGGCTGTGCAGGTGTACAAGGAGTTGAGTAAGGAACTGACAACGCATCCTTGTGGAGCACCAGTGTTTAGAATAATTATAGTGAAGGTGTTGTGTTCATCTTTACTGATCGTGGTCTGTTGGTCAGGAAGTCAAGGATTCAGTTGCAGAAGGAAGTATTGACTTCCAGGATCTGGAGTTCAGTGACAAGTTTGCTTGGAATTATGGTGTTGAAGGTGGAGCTGTAGTCAATAAACAATAACTGACTTAGTTGTCTTTATCCAGAAACTCTGAAGATGACTGTAGGGCCAGAGAGATGGCATCTGCTGTAGACCTGTTTTTGCAGTAAACAAATTGCAGTGGCTTAAGATTGTCTGGTAATAGTGAAACCAAGAAAGCCAAAAACAGAGGAAAACATTATTGTTCAATCGTTAAGTCAAGTCTGACTCTTCATCACCTCATGGACTCCTGCACACCAACTGCCTCTCTAAGATCCCCCAAGATCATGCGCATTGTCTGAGTAATATCATCTATCCATTGTGGCCTCTGTCGTCCTCTCCTTCTTTTACCTTCTGTTTTATCTAACATGAGAGTCTTCTCCAAGGAATCCTGTGTTCTCGTGATGTGGCCAAATATTGTCTCAATATCAAGCCTTCTAATGAGCAGTCTGGCTATATTTCTTTGTATTGACTTGTTGGATCTTCTTGCTGCCCAACAAACTCTTAACACTTTCCTGCAGCAGCCAAGTTCAAACATGCCAATTCTTTTGTATTCAGCCTTACTAATAGTCCAGCTCTCACAGCTGTGGATCACAACTGGAAATACCATCGACATTACTATACAGATCTTTTTAGACAATGTTATGTCTCTGCTCTTCAGTATTTTATCTAAATTTGCCATTGCTGCCCTCCCCAGAAGTAAGCACCATTTAATTTTGTGGCTGCAGTTACCATCTATAGATATTTTTGAACTGAGGAAGACAAAATCTGTCACGACTTCCACTCCCTTTTCATTTATTACCATAGAGTTAACAGGGCTGGTCGACATAATCTTGGTTTTCTTAATATTGAGCAGCAAGCCAGCTTTTGCACTTTTACTTTGATTGGAAGCTTCCTCAGATACTCCTCACTTTCAGCCATTAGAGGAGTAGCATCTGCATATCTTTGGTTGTTAATATTTTGTCCAGCAACTTTGATTCCAACATTTGAGTACTCTAGACCAGCATTCCTCACGATGTGTTCAGCATATAGATTAAATAAGTAGGGTGACAGAATGCAGCCTTGTCGTACTCCTTTCCCAATTGTGAACCAGTTTGTTTCTGCGTGTTCAGTTCTAACTGTTGCTTCTTGATCTTCGTACAAGTTTCTCATAAGGCAGCTCAGATGTCCAGGTATCCCCACTTCTTTAAGGATTTGACATAGTCAATAAAACAAAATAATATATAAATACTTTTCTGGAATTCCCTCTTTCTCCATTATCCAGCATAGGTTAGCAATTGGGTCTCTGGTGCCTCTGCCTCTTCTAAAACCAGCTTGTAGATCTGGCAGTTCTCGTTCCATATATTGCTGGAGTCTTGCTTTCATGATCTTTAGCATTTCCTTGCTAGCATGTGAAATTAGTGAAATTGTTTGGTAATTTGAACATTCCTTTACATTTCCCTTCTTGGGAATTTGGAAGAATGGAGTGGCTTTAATTGTCATAAAAGAGTATCAAAATCAGTGATTGGATACAACCCCAAAAATGATAGAATGATTGCAATACGACTTTAAGGCAAGCCTTTCAACATCACAATGATCCAAGTTTATGTTCCAACCACAGGTGCCAAAGAGGATGAAATTATCCAATTTTATGAAGAACACAGGACCTCCTAGATATGACACCAAAAAATGATGTTACATTTATCATTGGAGACTTTAATACCAAAGTTGAAAATCACAGAACACCCAGAGTAACGGGCAACCCTGGCTTTGGAGTATGGAATGAAGCAGGACATTGACAGGTAGAATTTTGCCAAATTAACTCTCTGATTATAGCAAATGCCCTCTTCCAACAGCCTAAGAGGTGGCTCTATACATGGACATTACCAGACGGTCAACACTGAAACCAGATTGAGTATATACTTTTCAATCAGAGATAGAAGAGCTCTATACAGTCAGCTAAAACAAGACCAGGAGTAGATTGTGGCTCAGACCATGTGCTGCTAGCTGCAATATTCAGAATGAAACTGAAGAGCATCAGGAAAACCAATGTACCAGCAAAGTTTGATGTTGATAGCATCCCTCAAGAATATGCCGTGGAGGTGAGAACAGATTGAATGCCTGGTAGAGAGAATGCCAGAAGAACTATGGATAGAAGTAAGGAGCATTATACAAGAATTGGCAACAAAAAAAAAATTGCAAACAAAAAGAAGGCCGGGAAAGCAAAATGGCTTTCTGCAGAGACTCTACAAGTGGCTGAGCAGCACAGAGAAGTGAAGGTAATGGAGATTGGAACAAATACCTCCAACTGAATGTAAAGTTAAAGAAGATAGCAAGGAAATATAAGGAAACTTACTTAAAGGAACAATGCATTCTGGGAAATTTTGTTACTTAAACACCATTGTTTCAGATTGCTATTATCAATTATAGTGGACTTCCGGTGGCTGTAATGGAGTAGGTTGCACTAGCTACGTGCTCCGAAATTATTTGCTTACTTTGCTGTTTAAACCTATCTCGGTGAGAGCACCATGAGTAGAAAGCTGTCAAAAAAAGAGACTACTTTAGAGACTTTGACTGAAATGATTCAACAAATGTCAGAGAAACTCGAAAAATTGGATAAACTGGATGACTCGGAATCCAAGTTTGATTTGTTACAGAATTCCTTCGACCTGGTTAAATCTGAACTGAAAACGCTTAATCGGAAACTTGGAAGTATACAGCAAGTTATTAGACAGAAGTTATTAGATTTTTAGATTAGTTTTTTTTTGCATAATGATTTTTTTTCTTTTTCTTATTTCTTTTTATTTTATATTATGATACACCTAGGTTTGCCTTGTCTGTTTGTATATTGTATCATTTACGATGTGGGAATACTCATTTATACTGTAATCATTGTTCTTGTAATCTTTTATAGTTAGTTAAAATATGTACATTTGTAATCCCATTATCTATGTACCAATTTTATTTTGTTGTTATTAATAATGATAATAAAAAGATGGAAAAAGAAAGGAAGTATACAGCAGACTGTGAATGACCACGAAATTCGTATTAAGCTACACAAAGAATCTCTGCCGGTGTTGCAGAAGGATATCGAAGGTTTCAAGAGAATTTCTAAGGAACAACTTAAAAAATACGACGCATTACTGAAGAAACTTACAGATTTAGAGACCAGGAACCGAAGGTGCAATATCAGAATTCTTGGATTTCCCGAAAAACTGGAGGGTAATCAACCTATCGATTTTTGTGCTCAAAGGCTGAAAAATATATTCCCTGATATGTTATCGGAACTATCAAAATTTGAGCGCGTTCACCGAGTTACCCCGCCTAATTGGGATCCTGCCAATCCTCGCTCTATTATCATTCGCTTTTTTGACTATCAGATTAAAGAACAGATCCTTCGTGAATCAAGGAAGAAACGTATATTACAATTTCGTGATCAACAGTTTCGGATCGTTCACTGGAAGTTCTAAGAGCTAGACAGGCTTTTAAAGAGGTCATGTCTGATCTTTTTAAGCTTGGCTGTCGCCTTTCTCTCAGAGATCCGTGTAAACTCAAGGTAAACTCAAGGTGTAAACTCAACCTTCTGATAATAAGGTTTCTTGGTTTACGAAGCCTGAAGAAGCTAAGAAACATTTACAAAGTCTCCATCCTTAAATTCAACTTTGAGTTGTTTTATGTTAAATGTTTTAATTTCAGATGTTTAATCAAGTAATTGGCGTTTTGTTGATAACAAGGTTTCTTGGTTTTACCAAGTCTTAATCATTTGTTTGACTAAGTAACTGTCGCCTTGTTATCTTTCAAACTATGCAAAATATGCAGGCAGACTGCATCCATTTTCTCTTTTGCTGCTTTTCGCAGCTCTTTTTAAACAATACGTTATATTCTCTCAGTGTTATGTAGGAAGCTATCTAAACCACTTCCCTTTTTAATTATCTATTTGTTTCTTTACTCTTTTTTTGCACCCGCGAGTATATGTTGTTTTACTTATTGATTTTCCATATTTGATTTTCCTTATCTGTCTCTCCTTTTTTACTGAGACTAATACTTATATTTTCCCATGGTTTTTTTAAATCGTAATTAGCAAACTTATTTACTTTGATAATTTTTTTTGTATATATATATATATTTACAATCACTTATTCAGTGCAGCTATACATATATATTTTCTGGAGCCACCGGAGTTTTGGGTTGGGAACGTTAGAATGTCTTCAGCCTTCCTTGGCTGATTTCTCTCTTTGGGGGGAGGGAGGGGGGAAATGGGTTCTTCTATAAAACTGATTGAATGATTTTACTGTTTTACTTATTCACTATCTACATGTCTGTGATTACCTTTTATACATTACTAAAGGATACTTGATGGATTCTTTTATTAATATACTCAGTTTTAATGTGAAAGGTCTAAATAACCCTGTTAAATGAAATAAGATTTTCTCTTATATCCGGAAACTTAAAACTCATATAATCTTTCTCCAAGAAACCTATATTTGTAAAGATGATATTTCATGTTCTTTCAAAGGATGGAAGGTATACATTTTCACTCACCCCCTCAATCTAGATAGAGAGGTGTCTCTATCATGTTTGATCAGAATTTATCCTTTATTCAACATAATGTAATTTCTGATACAAATGGGCACTTTGTTATTGTTTTGGGTAGTCTTGGGAATAAACTAATCGTATTTCCGAATGTATACGCTCCAAGTACAGATGACTCCTTGTTCTTTGAACGTCTTTTCTCTTTTCTGCCTGATTTGAATTGGTATTCCTTAGTGATGGGTGGAGATTTTAATTTTTGGCTTGACCCTATATTAGACCGCTCTTCAAGTAAAACCCCTGTCACTAATAAATCAGTCTTACTTTTTAAATCTTTTTTATCTCAATGTGGTATTCTTGACGTGTGGCGTTTTTTACACCCCCAAGAAAAGGAATATTCGTATTTCTCTCAGGTTCATCATATGTACTCTCGGATAGATTGTTTTTTTATAGATAGAAACTTGCTTTCACTGGTACGATCCTGTGATTATAAGGAGATTGCTTTGTCTGATCATGCACCTGTGCTTCTGGCTTTAAGATTGCCTGTTTACTCTGTACCAAATAGAAGTTGGCGTTTTAACCTATCATTGTTATCTGATAAAAATTTTCTAAAGTTTTTGGAAAACCATATTACTTTTTTCTTTAAAGAAAATTTTAAAGGAGATACTGCTGGTAATATAGTCTGGGATACTTTTAAAGCATATATTCATGGAGAAATTATCTCTTACTCTACCTATATAAAAAAAAAGCTGACAAAGAAAGGTCTGACCTAGCAGCGATATTAAAAGATCTTGATCGAAAGTATGCCCTATCTCTAGATCCAAGTATATATAATAAGCGTATTGAAAGCCAATCCAAGTATAATCTTCTGCTGACTTACCCAATTGAACGACAGCTGTTGAGAGATAAAACTCAATTTTACATTCACGGGGATAGAACTGGTAGTTTATTAGTCAATCGCTTTTACAGTTAATCGTCAAATCACAGAAATTTTTAAAGATAATGGAACTAAGACATCCGATCATTCTGAAATTAACAACGTTTTTAAAGACTTTTACCTTAAGTTATATCAGTCTGACTCTTCTTCAGATGATACCTAAATGAATGCTTTTTTCAGTAATATCAACATTCCTCCATTGTCTGCTGATAGTCTAACACAGTTAGATCAGCCTATTTCCAATGAAGAAATGGCTGAGGCTATACGTGCTTTACATTCTGGTAAGACCCCAGGACCTGATGGCTTTCCTGGGGAGTTTTATAAAACTTTCACTACGTTACTTACACTTTATTTATCCTCTGTTTTATCAGAGTCCTTTAAATCAGGTAAACTCCCTCAATCTTTTTATGAAGCTTTTATTTCTCTTATTCTTAAAAAAAATAAAAATCCAGCTGAATGTTCTTCATACAGACCGATTTCTTTATTAAACGTTGATGCAAAAATTTTAGCTCAAAGACTTGAAAATATTCTACCATCTATTATATCACATGACCAGACAGGATTTATTAAAAATCATTACTCACATTTTAATATATGTTGGTTATTGAATGTGATATATTCACCATCCAAAAAAATATCAAAGTTATCCTTAGATGCAGAAAAAGCCTTTGATAGGATTGAGAGGAATTATCTTTTTAAGACCTTAGAAAAGTTTAATTTTGGGCCTAATTTTATTCGTTGGGTTAAATTAATCTACTTGTCTCCTACCGCTCAGGTTATTACTAACTCCCAAATTTCTAAGCCCTTTAAATTACAGCGGGAAACTAGACAAGGATGTCCTCTTAGTCCTTTACTTTTTGCTTTAGCTATAGAACCCTTAGCAATAGCACTTCGAGAAGCTAAGGACATTTCTGGTATACTAAGGGAAGGTATGTCTCATAAAATTTCATTATATGCTGATGATATTTTACTTTTTATCTCTAACACTGAAACTTCTTTATCTTTGGTTCTTTCTTTAATCTCCCAGTTTAGTTCTTTTTCAGGATATAAGCTGAACCTACATAAAAGTGAGCTATTTCCTTTAAATGACCTAATGTCATCAAATGCCAAATTTCCGTTCAAAGTTGTTAACAAGTCAATTTACATATTTAGGTGTAACAATTACTAAAAACTTCAAGAATTTATTCAAAGAAAACTTAAACCCCTTATTGAATTATGTGAAAAAGATGCTTTCTAAATGGTCCCCTCTTTCTTTATCCCTAATTGGCCAAATTAATTCGATTAAAATGAAGATTCTTCCTAAATTTTTATAAGTTTTTCAGGCCTTACCTATTTTTATTCCTAAGACATACTTTGATTCTTTAGATTCAATTTTAACCTCTTATATTTGGAATAATAAACAAGCTCGTTTAAGTAAGGTTTACTTACAAAGAAATAAAGAGATGGGTGGACTATCCCCACCCAATTTTAGGTTTTACTATTGGGCTGCCAATATAAGGAATATTACTTTCTGGTCCTATTATATTTATCGTAAAGATTGCCCATCATGGGTCTCCTTAGAAGTTAATTCTGTAAAAAAAAATCCTCTATTGTCTCCCTTCTTGGATCATACTCTTCTTTTTCAGCAAATAAAACAACAGATAACATAATTGTTAAGCAAACTTTAAGGATCTGGTCTCAATTTAGAAAATATTTTGGTTTAGCGAATTTTTCATTATCATCTCCCATTCTCCTTAATTATTTTTTTTATCCCTTCCATGACTGATAAAGTCTTTAAAGATTGGGATGAATTAGGTATTAAGTGTTTTTGGGACCTGTTTATCTCAGGATCTCTTGCTTCATTTGACCAATTGTCAAATAAATTTGCACTCCCAAAATCATATTTTTACAGATACCTTCAAATTAGAGATTTTCTACGTTTCCAATTAGCTACTTTTCCTATAGGTCCTGATAAAAATTTACTGAACGATCTTTTAAATTTAAAACCTTTTGTTAATGGTTCTGTTACCGGTATCTATAACTTGTTGATTGATTCTAGACAAGACTTTTTAGATAAAGTAAAAAAAGCTTGGGAGGATGACCTAAATTGTCAGATTTCTGATGATAGATGGAATAAAATTCTTAAACGGGTTAATAAATCATCTTTCTGTGTTCGTCATTCTCTTCTACAATTTAAAGTGGTTCATAGAGCTTACATTTCTAAACAGAGGCTCTCCAGTTTTTACCCGAATGTTTCTCCACTTTGTAATAAATGCAACTCTGCTGATGCCTCTTTAATTCATATGTTTTGGTTTTGCCCTACAATTGAAAAGTTTTGGCGGGAAGTATTTCATACCTTCTCTCAACTTTTTAGGGTCCAATTTGACCCAAATCCTCTTACTGCCTTGTTTGGTATTATTGCAAATGAAGATATAACTTTAAATACTCCTAACCTACAGGTTTTAGTTTTTACCTGTCTTTTAGCAAGAAGAGCAATCTTGTTTAAATGGAAGGAGTCTACCCCTCCTACACATCTTCAATGGCTACGTGATATTATGTCGTATTTAAACTTAGAAAAGATCCGCTGCTCAGTCTTAAATTCGAAACAATCTTTTTATGATATTTGGGGACCTTTCCTAAATTACTTTTCCAATTTATAAAGTTTAACAGTGCACAGACGTTTATGTATATTTTTATCTTCTCTTCTTAAGTGAATATGTTTTTTTTCTAATTATCCATTCTCATCCATCAGCTTTTTTCTTTGGTAGTTGGTAGGGGGTTGACTTTTTTTATATATAAAAAAATTTCTTAAAAAAAAAATTATAGGAATGAGGTCTGGCCTCTCTGTATGAGACGGCATAGGGAGAGGAGAATGGTGTGAGCACAACAACTTGAGTCTCAATATGGACAAGACTAAGGAGATGATTGCCGTCTGACCACTCCTCACTGGACAGAAGCAGTTCCTCTGTGGAGAGTGTTAGGATCACCAAGTTTCTGGGATTGCACTTAATGGACAATCTCACCTGGTCTCTCAACACCACCTGTTTAGTAAAGGAAACGCAGCAGTATCTCCATTTCCTGAGGAGATTGACGCAAGTGAGCCTCCTGTGCCCCCCACCCCTCATTCTAATCAACTCTTACAGGGGCATCATTGAGCATGTCCAGACTAGCTCTAACAATGCCTTTTACAGGAAATGCACGCCAAATGACTGCAAGACCCTGCAAAGGATTGTGAGGTGTTACGCCCGTGGCCCCCTCCATTTTGAGAATCGCAGGATCGCTATTGATTCGAGTCAGGAGACCCAGGAAATGAGAGAAAGACATGCAGAATCCACAAAGAGTTTGGAATGTGTCCTGGCCTCCGAAAGGCGGAACCATTGATAATGGCTATTGTCTCTTGGAGACGGAATTGTGCATTGAATCCTGTACGATGCCTCGAAGCCCCCAGACAATGAACCGAGGGGGGGGGGGGGTTGGTGGAGGGATTGCATCATCCCACCCTGATTGACATCTGAGACCCTGTGAGTCAGGATAAAAGAGGGTCTGAGGAACAGCCCCTTTAGACGCACCAGAAGAAATGCTAGCGATCCCGTAATAGCAAAAACTGGTGGAAAGGCCACGTGCGTCCTTTTCCATTTGCCCCGGAATCAGTGGGCCCTTTACCACGGCAGAACGGTTTTTAGCTAACAACGGGGAAATCGACTCCCAACGACTCTCGAAGGATTGATGTCATAAAAGGAATGGGCAAGTTTTAACCCGTCTTCCTCTCCAACCAAAAAGCTGCAGCTTGAATGAACTACAGTGACTTTTATATTTCCATCGGACAATACATTATCCCCTAGACAACGATAGAGCTATTTCTTATTGATTATTATTATACCCGCGCTTTTAGATTTAGTATTGACGAAGTATATTATCTGTATGTTTGCATTGATATTATTTTGTGTATTTTTATCAATAAATACTGTTAAAAATAGTACCATCAGACTTCAACGGACCTCTCTATCTTCGCTGGTAAGTGACCCAGTTACGGGGTACGTAACAGAGGACAGTTGAGGGGATCATCAGGTCTCTCTTCCACCTATCTGAGATGCCATCCATGATAATTATCAGGAGCACTGAATAAGCAGAGTCAATGTTCCCACCCTTCAGTCCAACAATCTCCTTGACCCCCTACCATCAGGCAGGAGGTACTGTAGAATTAGGACAAGGACTGTCAGGATGGGAAAGAGCTTGTTCTCCCAGGCTGTGAGACTACTGAATTCCCTGTCACCACCCAGGTCTCACCATGTATGAAGAACCAGATCTGGATCTTGGTCTGGAAGAACATTGTTTCATTTGGTGGAATACATGTATATGATTAAATGATAATAAATTTGTATTTGAACTTGAGTTGCGGAAGGAACTCAATGGATCATGCAGCATCTGTGAAGCAATATGAACCATAGATTTAATGTAATGAAGAATTTTGATCTAAAACATTGGCTGTCCATTTACTTCCACAGATGTTGTCTGATATGGTAAATTCTTCCAGCAGTTTAATACTTGCTCCAGATTCATACAGCTGCAGTCTCCTGTGTTATGGTTCAGACATTTCATAAATATAAAACAAACTTCCTTTCTCTTTGTATCAGAAACATACTGCTCTGGATATATTTTAGAAAATCTTCACCCTCTCTGTGCTTAACACTGTCATTATCAGAGTTTGTGCAGCTCCACTAGTTAATAAAATCCTGCTTATCATTTTTATTTTTATTAAGATTGATCTCCTGCTTGATCCCAAACTCTCTAGTTTCCCTAATGTTCATAAAAGTATTGAGTGTTTTAAGGTTTTGACAGGCAAACTCCTCTGCAGACAAAAATACCAATGCCATACATCATATATGGTAACTTTGCTGTCTGTGAATATTGGTGGGCTATGGAGTACCATCAGAGACTGGAGTATTGACAGGTTGAAGACTGTGGGGATTGTCCGGCATATTGAAGGCTGTAGTGTGAGGTGATTTTCTGGAACATTGACAGGCTGCAATGTGCGGAGAAAGAGTGGTAAAATAACTGATTGCAATCTGTGAGATTTCCTGGTTCATTCGTAGGCTCCAATTTGTGCACACTGGTCACTATGGAACCTGCTCTACCACATCTGCAGGTGGCACTTTCCAGCAATCTTTTGATGCACTTCACCCCCTCAGTCCCTGAAACCAGATATTTCCATACCTAATTTCCCATTGGACTAGAAACATACTGCATTGAAAATTGTCCACACTTTAGTCTCTCTGCCCTTAACACTATTACTATCCCAGTACAGTCCATGGTCAACAATTTAAAATTCCTTTATAGTTTCCTAGTTTCAACCAGCCTTATTATGCCTTTGACTATCTTCTCTCGTCACCACTACAATATTTCCTTTAACCAATACTGTTACTCCTTATTTCTTTTTCTCTGCCCGCTTTCTTTCTCTCCCTGTCCTTTCTGAACACTTTAGGTATCAGCATTTACAGTGTGGATTTTTGTTTTATATCTATGAAATAAGCTTTTAAAGTCACCAAATCTGTGAGCAATTGGCTATAAGTAGTTTGGTTTTCTGTTTTGGAATGTTTGGCTCCATCAAGTAGTATTTTGCTAAATATCTCCAGAATGCCTTGTGCTGACATTTCAAGCTGAATGACAAATATGTCTGCTTGGCACTGGAACAAGCAGGAACGGTTTACCCGGAGCATAAATATTTGATTCTGGTTGTTGCACACTGATGCAAATTTCAGAATAGATTTCCTGTGATACATTGCTGGAATGCAGAGAGCAATCATTTCAGAGGGCACGTTCAAAGCAGATCTCTTACTCAAAGGGCAGGCAGCAAAATACAAAGCCAGCAACTTGGAAATGTAACATTAGAGAAGCTAAATATTGCATGTGCAAATGAAGCAGAGAGAAAGAACAAATAGAAGTCAGCTGGGTCAGCCCGCTCTGCCACTGTTAACTCTGCTGTTGAGTATAAATGCTGGGCAGAAAGAAGTAAAGTCACCGTTGAAAACACTTAGTGAAGACATTGCACAGGTCAAGGAGAAACTTCAACAATCCATACCTGTGTGTCAACAATGCTTTTCAGTTTCAAATTTAAAAAAAAACAGGAGAGAGCAACCCATTCTCAGCCGCAGGACCTAGCACAGTTACCAGCAACCATCAGAATGGGGTACAGAGGGGACTGAGTGGTCCATGGGGCAATTGCCAGGTCTGAACTCCAGAGAGGGTGACGCTTTGAACAAAAGTTGTGGAGGAAAAGGCAAAATCAGCTAATTGAACCAGCTCTGCCTCAATCATACACAGTTCATTTCCCCATTTCAGCAGTATGCAACAGTATCATGTGCATTGCCGTCTGAAGCTCAAGTAGCTCCATGGAATTATTCACTTTCACCACAACAGCATGGAGTTGCACATCAGTATCCAGTCCCAATATGTCCATATCCGGGCCTGCCTCAGCCGCTTCGTTCACCATGAACTAAAAAGTGTTTCCACTTTGCACCCACTGTTACAACTGTGGTAGCAGTGAGCGTTACTTAGCAGGATGTAAAGCACGAGGAATAAGACAGTGATCCACCAGTGTTCTAATTGTGCACTGCCAATCAACATTCGTCCGTAACTCCACCAGTGGGCAGACAGTAACGTGCTCATAGGGATGTCAAAATGAAGCAATATTGGACACAAGGTCACAGGCATGCATGATAGATGAGCAGTGGAAAACTAAGCACTTACCTGGAGTTCAGCTGAGGGATGTTTCGTAGGCAATAGACACACCCAAGGCATTACAGCTGGTGCCAACCAATGATGCAGGCATGCCATTTGAGGATGAGTTAAGATCACTTTCAAATTACCTTCACCTGGTGCAAAAAGAACAGATCACACCAGTTCTGGTTCTGAAAGACAGATCTCTACCCCATCCCATCATTGGATTCAACATGATTGAACAGATTATAAAGGAGAGTGATGAAAGAAGATTTAAAGACTGGGAGGGAGAACCTTTGTGTGAAACAGTAAGAGCTGCATTCCCTAACCTTCAGAGAAGCAACATCAAGACATTTATCAATCTGATTAGCATTGAGAATCCCTGTGAGTATTGAGTAAAGACTGCAAAGGAGAAAGTTAACATATCAGAACATACAATAATGCAAATTTAATCTCCATTTGTGAGAGAAGACAGATTAATGCTATTTGAATCAGAAGTGAACCCACAGTGGACAGAAATCCTTGAACTGTGTGAAACCTGTGTAACATTCCAGAGGGGCATACGTCCATACATTGCTATTGATGTGCACAACAGAACAAACCATGTCATCGTGCTTGCTGAGAAGACAGTGCTCGGGACATTGCAATGAATTAAGTCCGTGTTCCATGCAGAAGAAGGTGCTATATTCGACCCAGCCACTCAACACCAAATAGAGGATGATATGGGTGAACTCGACTCTGATTTATGGGATCCCCCAGTCGATGTGAGCTGCTTAAATATACAACAGCAACAGATGGTGAAGCAGGTGCTATGAGAAAAACGTTACTCCTTTCAAAAGCAGACAATGACATTGGATGAGTCAAAGGTTTGTAGCTGAGCATCTCCCTCAGACAAGATGAACCAGTTGCCTGCTCTTATCTTTCATTTCCAAAACCCTCTGCAATGAAATTAAGGATTATTTGCATTACCTAATTGTCCATAGGTGGATCAAAAAATCTGATTTGCCATGTGCCTCATCGATCATGTGCGTCAGAAAGAAAGACGGAAGCCTTTGTCTCTGCACCGTTTATAGGGACCTGAATAGGAAAACTATTCCTGAACGCCAGCCCGTTCCACAAGTGCAAGGCAATATTAACAGCTTAGGTGGTAATGCTTGGTTCTCGTTACTTGATCAGGGGTAAGTATATCACCAAGGATTCATGATGAAGGGAAGCAGGCTTCTAGCAGCCTTCATAATCCCTTGGGGCTTGTATGAGTGGGTTTGAATCCCCTTTGGACTCATGAATGCAGCTGCAGCCAACCAAAGTTCCATGGAGGAGTGCTTTGAAGGATTAAGAAACAAAGTCTGTGTACCGTACCTGGGTAACATGCTAAGGCCTTCAATGAGCAAGTTGGTGAGGTGTAAAGAGTTCCACAGCAAATGTGGGTGCATGGAGTGAAACTTAAACCCAGCAAGTGTGAGTTCTTTAAGGCTGAGGTTCACTACCTGGGGAGAGTTGTGTCGGCAGAGGGAAATCAGATGGAACCTGCAGACACAGTGGCAGTAACAGTGCTGAAAGAGAAGAGACCAGGCACAGTGGGAGAACAGAGGAAGATTCTCCATCTGTTAAGCTACTATCGGCAGTACATTAAAGATTTCTCTCGAATCGTGGCCCCCCCCATGACCTGTTAAAAAGTAGAGATGACAGTGACCAAAATGCGCTCAGCAGGGGGTAGCATCAGAAAGATAAATAAGAAGAGAAACTGTGCCCTCTTGCAAACCGATCACTTGGACAGAGACACTCAAAAGAACTTTGGAGAAGCTGATTGACCAATGCCGGGATTTCCAGACTTTGCACAACCATTCATCCTCCACGTTGATGCCTGCAGTCAGGGGCTGGGAGCAATCCTGTATTGTATCAAAAGCAAGATGGCAAATTGAGAGTAATAGCCTACGGTTCAGGAACATTGACAAACGCAGAAAAAAACTACCACCTACACAACGGGAAATTGGAATTCCTTGCCTTGACATGGACAAATACTGAAAAATTTAGGGATTACCTATACTATGCCCTGACATTCACAATTTACAGTGATAACAACCCGCTTACATATGTTCTGTCTTCAGCTAAGTTGACTACAACCGGATGTAGATGGGTTGATGAACTGGCCGATTTCTACTTCACTATCCGTTATCAACCAGGGAAAGAAAATGTCGATGCTGATTCTTTGTCCTGGATGCCAGTAGCCATGGAAACAACTATGAGTAAGTGCACGGAGGAATCTCATTGGGTTCGGTGGAAGCCACAGTCCAGGCCATTAACATGCAACAAAGTACAGATATACCTGGATACTTCAGTTTCAACATTGTCCAGGAGGGAGATTTGGCAAGCACAGGAAGAGGATTGTGACATCAACGCTGTAATTGGCTGTGTACACTCAGGTTCAAATCCTACTTTTCAACAAACACAGACATTAAGCGAGCAAGCTAGGGGCATACTGTAAGAGTGGGATAAATAAGTATTGAATGAGGAAGGTGTCCTTCATCAGAAAACTACTCAAGGAACACAACTGGTTCAAGTGTACAGTCCTGAAAGAGCTACATGATAAAATGTGGCACCAAGGTGTTAATTGCACAACAGCTCTGGTAAGAGAGAGGTTTTTCTGGCCTCACATGCAGAGGGACATTGAGCACCATGTGCTAAGAGTCTGTACCCGTCTCAAGCAAAAGAAGCCATTTCAGGAAACACGGGCACCACTCAAGAGCATCGTGACAATGCAGCTATTTGAACTTGTGCCAGTTGATTTTCTTCACCTAGACAAGTGCAAAGGGGGGTACAACTACATTCTAGTGATTATTGTCCATTATTGCCACAAACTTGAAGTCAGAAAAAACTAAAGCCGACCATCTTTTCAATGACTTTGCCCTGGAAGTTTGGGTTCCCATCACAAATACACCATGACTAAGGGGCTGAATATGAGAACCAACTCTTCACACAACTGAGAACATATAGCAGCATAGCAGGATCAAGAACTGCACCATACCTCCCCTGGGAAATGGACAGGTTGAGAGTTTCAACGGGGCCCTTCTGCAAATGCATGATCAGAAAGACAAAAAGAAAATTGGAAAGAGTCATTGAATAAAATGGTCTCTGCTTTCTGCTGTACAAGGTCGGAAGTAACAGGAATCTTTCTATTCTAGTTTCTCTTCGGTAGATCGCTAAGATTGTCCATGGATATATTCTTTGACCTGAACACTGATAAAAATTCTTTCAACGGACAGTGAATACTTAGAAAGATGGAAATGAGTGATGCAAGAGCCCATCAGATTGCCAAGGAGCTAAAGGCTTTGGGGAGAAATAAGAGAATTTACGGCAGCATGGTGAGAATTAGTGGAATCAAATCCTAGGAAAGAATGTGATACCTTTTGGAGGCCCAGGAAAGCCTTGAAACTATTGGGAGGACTGTGTCCATATTGTTCTATAAAAACTTGGGGAGGATATGCCAATCTCTGAAGTTAAACGTGAACAAGAGAAAGGAAAATCCAGAGTACTACATCACAATCTTCTCATACCATGTGAATATGTGCCTTTGGATGCTGAACCACAAATAGATAATGCAACAAAGCAAGGCAGTCTGCCAAAATGGAGCACTGGGGCTTGTCCACCTAAAGAAAGGGAAGAGAGTAAACCAGCCAGTGACAGTGAGGACGAATATTACTACCAAGTCAAAAGTCTCCACCTACACAGTAGCAAGGGCTGCAATAGTTGTGAAGTAGAACCTACACAACCTGCTGAGCAGCAAACAAGGCTTGAGGATTCATAATACTTTCAGTGATACATGCCTGAGGATGAACAGTTGTTGAGGTTGCCTGCATATGAATCAGTTCAAGCCCCTGTATCTTCATTTGTAGCAGTAACCTAGATGACTTGCCCAATTGCAAATCACTACCCATCCCTGTATCTTCATCAGAACCAAGTGACCCAAGTGATTTTCCTGCATTGGAACTGATAACAGTTCCTGTACTTACTCCTGCGAATGCTGAGCCAGACAGCCAGATGGAACAAAGACCAGGAAGCTCAAAGTTTCCTCAGAGAATGACGACCACCAATGTGTTTTAATTATGATAGGGTTGGGATCCTCACAGGTCACAGCACACAGACTGTAGACTGTAGGCCGCATCAGTATCAAGCCTTGTCTTATAATGGGGCAATGTCAATGACTTCATTGCTTCCTGTGCCTCAGTTCCTACATCAACTACCATGTGCCTACTAGAAACTAAAGAAATGTTTCCTACAAGGAAATTACTGATTGCAAGTCTAACATGGAGGAGATGTCAGAACGACATCTACTTTTGAGGGGGTGTGTGAGACAAGGTTGAAATCTGTTCAATTTGTTTATAAGTATTGTTCAAATAATTTAAAAAACAGTTAATATAATTTATTTAATGCGAATATCATTTCATGTTGAGGGGAAAAAAAAAGGATATAACTTTAAAAGCATGCAAATGTGTTAGTTGAAAATTTTGAGAACCTGTGTGCAAAGTGCTCTCTTATGGTATTGAGCACCGAATCTGCCATTGCCTTGTAAGGGCTTGCATTTAATCCTCAGCGCGCAATTGATTGGTCATGCCTGCCAGAATGTCAGGGGTAGGGCAGAACACAGCATATACTCATTCACTATAGAATGACCCATGCAAAAAACATCTCAGAGTTTATTTTTCATTTGTGTCCCCTTTTCAGGGGCACTACATTAGTAACACTTTCCACTCTTTCCCCAAATAAACTTCAGCAACAAACTGCTAAAGATTAGATATTCTTAATCCTTTCAAATAAGTCAAAACGTTCTTAAAATTTGCTTTTGATCAGTTAATGAGGACTGTAAGAATGATAATAACAGAAGATTATATTTTTTGGACACTGTCACAATACTTTTAATGGGAGCAATAGTATTGCTTATCGCACAATAGGAATGATTTTACAAGGATTTGGCAGACATTCTTAAAATTACGAAGATGCACAGCACTGTTGTTGGAACAGTTGTCAATTGATTGTCAGGTTTAGGATCTGAGGCTATAAGTGACAAGCCAGAGAAACTATTTTAACTGGAGGATTGTTAAAAGCATTTCTAACTTAATGGTTGAGGCAGAGGTCATACGCACATGGTAATAATGTTTTGATAGAAATACAAATAATGAGATCTGATCAGATGTGATTAAAACCTTTGGCAGTTGAAGTAAAATCATGTACATGGGCTGATTGGCTAAATGACATATTTTTGCAATTCCCATGATTTTAATCCACCATCAGATATGGCTAAATCTGCTTTTATGGCCAGAGTTACAAACCTAAGGTTTTCCCTAGTTCCCTTTTCATAACTACCTTTCTCTTTTTGTCATCTCTCTGAAGTTTCTGCACCTGCACTCTCCCAATCTCAATTTTGAACTGTCTTTTTTAACTAACTGGTCAGATTAACATTTGTTATTTCTTATGAATACTGCTCAGTGGCAGAAAATCTATTCTTCCCTTCAGTCTTGGTTGAAACTTGTTTATTTTAGGCTTCTATTTCCCAGTACTAAAATCACAGTATTAATTCAATATTCTTTATGCTATTTAAAATTCAATCTGTATTGTCCAGTGATTTGAAGACTGAAAAAAATCATAGCGTTTTAGGAAATGTGTTGCAGTTCCCTATTTAAATTGTTTGCTCAATAAGAAATATTTTTCTTCTCATTCAGTACAGAAAAACTTGTTCTTTATCCTATCCTTTACAATGTGTTGACAGAGAATTAGTCATAATCAAAACAAGACCAGTATTCATAAATTTAATTGCTTGCAGCAGATATTGGAAGTTAGTT
Organism: Hemitrygon akajei; assembly: GCF_048418815.1. Classification (NCBI taxonomy): domain Eukaryota; kingdom Metazoa; phylum Chordata; class Chondrichthyes; order Myliobatiformes; family Dasyatidae; genus Hemitrygon; species Hemitrygon akajei. The sequence goes on from NC_133133.1 coordinate 48,159,986, forward strand.
TCTACCTTTATGTACGGAGCAAAGGTTGAAAGTTTCTGCAATCAACTCTCCTGGCTCAATCAAGCAAACAAGTTGCATGCAAACTCACAAGCATAACCTTGGCAATGTCTTCTTGCTTTGGATTAAGAAACTTGAGAAGAAAACTAATATTAGTAACTCACAAGGAAGCTGACATTAACTCAAAGCAAGGTATAGTTTTAAGCACTTTATCCAAGAAATATTTTTTTATGTGAGATGAACTCTGATGTATAGTGAATTGTGATGAACAAAAGTGGGTTGTTTGATTGAGTGTCATCTCTGGTGTGGTGGGGAGCATTCGGATTTTTGTGTGTTGTGTGTTATTGACCGCATTAGGCCCTGGAGAGTGTGTGTTTCGGTACCTTACTAGTTCAGTATAGGTTGGACATTCCATATTGAGTGATGTCTAGTACATTGTGTATTGGACTTTAGCTAGATAAATTATGAAATAGAATCTGTAAAATTGTATATTGGATATACTGTATAGGTACAGTCATACATAGTTAGATCATATGCCCAGAAGTGCAAGTAGATATATTGTACTATGAGGTATAGATTGATACATTGTATGATGAAATATAGCAAGATACCTTGTGCTATGGAGTAATGGTTCCATCTGTTTAAGTAGTCAACGGATGTGCCCTTTTCGGGGCGCAGACCTGGGCGATGAATATGGAGATCCTGGGCTGCCCAGACATCAAGATACCCCTGCCAGCCTTGCAGATGTGGTCCAAAGGAATGCAAAGCAGTACATTTGGCATCAGCTTGGCTGCAGGAGCTGCCGGGAGGTGACGTGATATGTCATCCAACCACCTTAGGGGCTCCACTCCAGATTTGTGTAGGGTTTACTCCTTAGCCTTCTCTTCTCCCGAAGGTACCCACAAGGCAGTGGGATTTGTAACCTTGGATACTGAGTACTGTCTGCCGGAGGCAACTGAGCCTGGGACTCATGTAAGGCAGGGTCATCACACCCTGTAGTAGTGACATATGGAGCCACTACCCTATGGAGTATACTGTGCTTCATTGAGTGGATGTCTGTAGCCAAGTGCATTGTTTACTGGAGTTCATGAAGATCAGGGGTTCCCAACCATTTTTATGCCATGTGCCCTTACCATTATCTGAGGGGTTCATGGACCCCAGGTTGGGAATCCCCGATCTGGGTACGTTTTATGGTGGGATGTCATTTAGTAAAATGCGTTGCTGGATGCATGGTGTGGTGGTGTAACTGAATACATTATGTGATAGATTGTGCTCTGGCATATTGTGTGTTGGAGTGTAGGCAGATACTGTACATTGTTCATTGGAATATGATTGAAATACAAGAAGCTGGAGCATAGACGTACACATTGTGTGGTGGAGTGTTGTTTCCAGGTTATTGTGTATATTATGGTCAGATACATGATGGGATGTAAATCAGTGAAATATAAATCTGTGCCTTCTGCTATTGTGCATAGTGATTTAGGATGGTCTACAGTGCCCACTGTGTACAATAACTGTGGATATTGGTGAGTAAACAACTTTGCTGGGACGAGGTAAATGTTTTATACATTAATTAAGACAGGTATGGCAAGGAAATGATGTATTGCAGCTTTAATATGTGGGAACAGATGGAAGCCAGTGAGATCCCTGGTAACCACATCTGTAGAAATAGTCTGCAAATTAAGGATTATTGTTTCAGAGTTGATTGGCTAGAGTCCAAGATTAAATACTCTGATGGAAAAGGAAGATTTCCCATGCACTTTGTTCAAAAAAGCAGTCTTGTGCCTTAGATTAAGTACTATAGTACTGGTAAATCAGGAGAGTGAAACGACAAGTGAGGTACGAATTGGGAAACTGAAAGGATCAAAGGAGGAACCTCACCTTTGCACTTGTTACACAGGTATGGAATTTTACAACAGGTGGGTTTAGAGATGAGGATCAAGGTAAAGTTAAGTTTATTATCAGAGTACATAGCTGTCACCACAAACAGTCCTGAGATTCTTTTTCTGTGGGCATACTTAGCAAGCCCATAGAACAGTGATTGTAAACTGCAAACATCAGGAACAATTAACTGTGAACAAACTGTGCAAATACGGATATAAATAAATATCAAGCTCAATACACACCATAGAGAACAGGTAACCAGTTATGTTCGAGGAATGAAAAGAATTGCAAGAGTGATGGATATTGTTCTCTGCAGTTGTGGGTGTGAACCCTGAAGACTAATGGCAGGCTCTTGGTGGCCGGAGAGGAGGTTAGAATGCAAGGTGAAAAGAACCATGTCCTTGTTATCCATTCAGGAATTAGTGACAACAACAGAAACAAGGAGGGAGGTTCTGCTGAAGGATTATGACTAACTGATTGCTCAAGTCATAAAACAGGAACATAAGGGCATTCATCTCTGGATTATATCTTGAGTCACATGCATATTAATACTGATAAGGTGAGAGAGTTGAATATGTGACTAAGAGACTGTTGAAGGAGAAACACCTTTCAAATCATGTAGTATTTATACCAATAGTAGAAAATAAGGAACTATCCTGTTGAAATGAGCTTCACTTGAATCTGGCTGAGACCAAAGGAAAAAAAAGTTGAGACATAAATACAAGAGGTTCTGCAAATGCTGGAAATCCAGTGCAACACACACAAAATGTTGGATGAACTCAGCAAGTCAGGCAGCATCTATGGAAAAGAGTAAGGTTTCAGGATCATTCAATTAAAAAGGTTCGACAAATGATTTCAAACAAATTAAGACATAGAGTTAAATACTACAATTAGCTCTTCGGCCCAACTCAAATATGCCAACCAAGTTACCTACCTAAGGGATAGTCCCATTTACCTGCTTTTAGCACATATCCCTCTAAACTTTTCCTATCAATGTATCTCTAGATGTCCTTTAACTATAATAGAATTTGTCTTTACCACTTCCTTTGGCAGCTCATTACATTTATCCACTACCTATTAGGTGAAAATGTTGCTCTTCAAATTCCCATTGGATTTTACCCCCTTCCCCCCACCATCCCCTTACCTTAAGCCTATTCCCTCCAGTTTTAGTCTCCCTATCCTAGTAAAAAGACTAACTATTCACCTTATCTATGCTCCTCATGATTTTATAAACCTCTATTATGTTACCTCTCAGTCTCCTACGCTCCTGGTGAAAACAAGACTCATCCTAACCACTCACTCCTTTTAATTCAAGTCCTCCAGGCAACATCCTTGTGATTTTTTTTTTATTGCACCCTTTCCAGTTTGTTTATTTTATGTAGAGATACAGTTCAGTAATAAGCACTTCTGTCCCAACAAGCCTGCACTGCCCAATTACAATCATGTAACCAATTAACCTATTAACCTGCATGTCTTTGGAATGTGGGAAGCTGTAATAGCAATTAAACTAAATACTACGCTACTGTGCTGCCCCAAAATTAATCGGTCTAGCTAGGCAACCAAGACTGCAAACAATACTCCAAGCGATGTTTTAGCAACTATTTGTCCAGCTGTAAAAATGCCCCCCCCCCCACTTCCTGTTAACAATGCCTTGACCAATGAAGGCATGCAAGCCAAAAGCCTCCTTCATATCCCTGCCTCCCTGTGTTTCCACGTTCAGGGAAATTTGTACTTTATTGTCTATACTGGCCTGTTCTGTAACACTCTCCATGGCCTTGCCAGTCCCTGTGCAAGTCATGCCTTGATTTGCCTTTCCAAAATACAACCCTTTAGACATCCAAATTAAATTTCACCTGTCATGCCTTAGCAACTTCCCCATTTGACTCTGAGCGTGCTGTAATCTTAACCCTCTTCTCTGTCCCTTGTATCACCTGTTTTGGTTTCATCCTCAAACTGATGCCAGCTACATTCTCATCTTTATTGTTAAGGTAAACAGTACAGACCCTGCAGCATTCCAAAGCTTACAGATCTCCAATCAGAAATAAAACCCTCTTCTAACACCCTCTGACTCACACCATCAAGCTAATTTTTGCTAGCTCTACCTGGATCCCATGTACAACCTCTTAAGACACAGAAACCAAACAAACAAAATGATCCAACTTTTCAAAGAACAGAAAGTATGAAATTAAAAGAAAGAGTGGTAATTGGTTTATTGTCACATTGACTGAGATGCATGCCTTCCTGACAGATCATTCCAAACATAAATACATCAGAATGGTTCAGACAGCTGCACAATGTCCTGTTTAAGAAAGGAGATGGGTAGAAAACAGAGAATTACAAACTACCTAGCCTAACATCAGTACGGGAGAGAATGCTCAATCTCTTAAAAAAGGAAACATGAATTTGTGAAAATGATATTAGGTTTGTCAAATCTGTAAGCTGTAAAATAAAATCAACAGAATAGTTAATAAAATATCAATGGATTTGGTACACTTGCACTTTCAGAAGTCCTTGGATAAATGTGGTTATTAAATAAGATCAGTGAGGGAACTAATGTTTGCAATTTTGTTGGAATTTTTTGTGATCATACTTCGCAGAGGCAATAAGGGTAAATGTGGACTCTCAGGTCTTCTACAATTGTATCAAATTAAATAAAATTAGAACCAGTGAGACTGAGGACAGCACATGTGTAGAGTGTGAATTGGTTAATTATCAATAAATAGAGAACAAATCATATTTCAGTTGGGAAAACTAAGGTATTGAGATACTGCAGAGACTGGTTCTGGGGACTGCTACTCATTTTTTTAAATGAATAATTAAAATGAGCAGAACATTTTTCAAGTGGTACAAAATTGTGTGGTTATGTGAACTGTAAGGAGGAAGCAAAGATGTTTCAAGTGTAAAAGGCAGGCAATGTCAAAGATTGATAAGGTGAAATTTTACATCAATAAATGTGAGGTCATTCACCTTGGTGAGAAAAAGTAGAAAGTAGTAATGAAAAGAAATTGAAAGATGTTGGTAGTTCACTGACCCGGGTGTCCTTGTACATCATAGCGAATGATTCATCTGGCTGAAATATCTGAAGAATACATTTGTGTTCCCTCAGAGACTAAATACTATATCCAAAAATAGTCCTTCTAGCACTCATTTTGTAGCTGTGAACAAGAGCAGCAAGGACCATTTTCACCAAGCATTCTCTACTTGAAAACTGAATTATATTTTTCTAAAAGTCTTGGATTACAGAAAGCAGTGCAGAGTAAACTGGATGTGTGTGAATAAAACTAGTGCTTTTCATCCATCACATCATCAAAAGCAATTAATGGATTTCACTGGAAATGCACTCTCTGTAAATGTATAGGTAACTAGAGCAGTCAATATTCATATAACATTTTATCAAAAAGGCAGCATCTCCAGTTGAACACCATTTTCTTGACATGGCACCAATATGTCAGCTGAGAAGTTTTTCTGAGATCCAACAGGTGGCTTTTGGTACACGGAGTATTTTGCTGAGGTGAGACAACCACTATTCATTGGGAATACTCCATGCTTAATAGGAAGCTGCAGCTAACCATTGGAGTTCACGGTTTAATGAGTTTCATCCACAGGGACCAAAAACATGTACTTGGGATAAGCCAAAAATAGTAGGGACAGAATTACTTAAAATACTTTAATAATATTACCAGAATTAGAATTAAAACTTTGGACATAAACAAATGCCTCTGTTATGAATTCCAACACAGTACATATCCTTGAAATTTCTCATGCTGCAGAAGAAATAAAGCGATTATGAAATTATAGAGTGCGGCTGAGTTATATCAGCATTATTCCAGCAAAATAACCAAATAAATGTATTGGATAATAAATAGGTTTTATTCCCCATTCTAGTTCCGTTCTGCTGAGAGACTGTTTGGAACTCACTTTTTCATTATTTTAAAGATGTCTCTTTGTGCCTCAATTCCTAAAGCAATCCTTGGACAACAGAATCCATAAGACGTGAGGTTCTGTTACACTAAGATTTTAGAGGAAGATTTTACTTTGGTGCTTAAACAATGAACCACAGTTTGCTTTCTATACATGGATGCAGGCCTTTTATATTCTGTCCAAATGCACTGATTTTTTTTGTCAAATTGGGCCAATGCCCAATAGTCAAAATTTCTATTCTTTATTCCAATTGTGAAACCAAAAGTAGGCCTTGTTTGCATGGCACTGGGGATGTAAAAGTTTCATCACACTACAAGATTTATTGTAGATGGAAACAATTCACATTTAGTCCAGGGATTTTGTACAGAATAAACTTCCTATTTATTACAAGCTGAATTCAACAGGGTAGTCGCCCATCCTGAAACGAATGCTTCCTGATCCTAAGATTTCATTATTCTTGTACTATTTCCTATCTATTTCTTACCCCTTCATTTCTACTCCGCATGTGCTGTGTATATTCAGCTTCAGGCTTCAACACCGACGTGGTCCTTGAGCCATCAAGCTTCAGTATCTTGTGTGCTACTACAGCCATGTCCATTTCCATCTTTACCTACTATATACAATGGCAAACTTCTGTCTTGGAGTTTATGAGATAGTTTCTTGGCTGGTGTTCAGGCATAGATTCACTATATTTCATTTTAACCTGCAACATAATGTTTGTGTTGGCTTAAACCAGTTCCATCTATCCCTGTCTAGTTCTGACCCTGCAGATTTCCCCTTCATCTCTCTGCTTTAAATACCCCCATGCCCCCCACATTCTCTACTGTATTTCTACAGAGCCATTTCATTGCTACAATATCCAGCAATTCCACCACACAAAATATCAGACTTCATCACAATGTACAATGTATCTGTTAAACCCCACTACAATTACAGTCTATGCTCCAAAGTACAGTGTACTTGACTAAACACAGTTTACCGGAATATACTCTGTCCCACAGTGTGGTTGAACTAACTACCCACACATTGTATGCAAGACAATGGTCTATCTCACAATATGTGCAAAAATAAATCAAAGCCTGAGTAGACTATTTGATTCCCATAAGTACTCCACAATGTAATGTCTTGGTTATTTAAAATAAGAGGAAGTGGAAGAGACTGACAGGGGATCTGAGGAAGAATTTTGTGAGCCGGTAGATCAAAGCTGAAATGAAATGCACTGCCTGAGTGACTGGTAACTCAGTGAGGACTTGATCCACCAAGGCACAGAAGATTGTGAATAGAAGTGCTGGTAAATGGGATTAGTGTCAGACAGACAGACATACCTTATTGACCCCGAGGGAAATTGTAGAAATGTTATTGATGGTTGGCATGGAGCAAATGGACAGAATGGCCTGTTTCTGGCTATAAGAAAGTATAACACCATGACTTTCCAATGCTTTATTCTTTTATCCAATTAATATACAATCATTTACTGATCTCTGTTTTAAATGTACTCAGCAGCTGAATCACCATAGTGCCTACAGATGGACAATGCCAGTATATCCATTCTTAGGTAGGAAGTTCCAAACTGTACATTATATTCCACTTACGGCCTCAACAAGGATTTACTCAAAAATGCCTTAATTCAAATTCTCAAATACTCTTGATATAAAGACCACCATACTATTTGCCTCTCTAATTGTTTGTTGTAACAATACATAATTTTTAGTTATTGTGTGGACTGACCCTTGTGAACACCAACACTTTTCGACCTCTCAGCCCTTCACCTAGAAAAATGTTTGTCTCTTTCTGACCCTGAGTGCTTGCGTATCACTTTGCAGTCATTTCCAACACCTCTGCCCTGCCACTGGGAAAATGATAGAGCCATGGGAAACTGGTTATTTGGCTGATTATAGTGAGTCCTTGAAAGATACCACTGCATAATAACCTGTTACCTGAAACATCTGTGAGACCACTCTTCTAACTTTTACAACTATTGCTTTGAGGTGTTGCAATTTAGGAAGGCAAATCAGGGTAGATTTTTGCAGTGAAAATGAGAGCCCAGGGAGTGTTGAAGCATGGAGTGATCTGGGATCTCTAGTATATGGTTCCCTGAAAGTGGCGTCTCAGGTGACAAGGCTTTTGGCGTGCTGGCCTTTCATCAGTGACAATACCGAGTGTAGATGCTGGGATCTCATATTGCAGTTGTACAAGACATTGATGAGGCTGTATTTAGAATGAGTTCAGAAACTATGTCTGAAGATTTTGCTAGAACTTGAGAGAATGAGTTATAGAGAGAGGCTGAGCAGGTTGGGACTTTATTCTTTTGAGCATTGGAGCATGAGAGATGATCTTATAGAGAGATATGTAACATCAAGTGAGGCATATTGTAATTACGGTAAATTCAATCAGTATTTTCCCTTGTTGGGAACTCAAGAACTTGAGGGCATAGGTTTATGGTGAGATGGGAGATATTTAATAAGAAACTAGTGGGCAACTTTTACCACCCACGGGGTGATTCATGTATGGAATGAATTGCTCAATGAAGTGGGTGAGACAGCTTCATTAAAGACATTTGTGCAGGTGCATGAATATGAATGGCTTAGAGGGATATGAGCCAAACAGGGCAAATGGGACATACTTAGTTGGTACTGTTGGTCAGTGTGGATCTAATAGGCCAAAAGATCAGTTTCTGTGTTGTGTAACTCTACAACTCTGCTTGAGAGGAGGACTGTGCAGAATAAATTGGACTAAGATCACTTCAACAACTCAGAATCCAATGCACAAGTCAATGTCTGGTGGTCTCTCTGGTTTTACTTTTCTCCTGGTGGTTGATATAACTGAGTGGCTTTCAGAGGCCAGAAAAAAAATCAGCCAAGGAGTTATCAGTCTGGCAGATCATATGATGTAAGGCAGTGTGGTAACATTCAGAAAGAATAACAGAGTTGTTGCTATATTTAGTGGGAGACAATCTAAGATAAAAGGCAATATGTGCTGGGGATGATTAAGATCAGAAGGAATGATTTCCACCCCAAAGTTCAAGGCTGGAGGATTCTCCCTTCTTAGCTTGACCAATGATCTGAATGTGTGTACCTTTAACAGATGAGCGTTAAGTGGACAGGCACCGCTAACTTGTCCTGAGTAACTGGATAGATTTCTCATTATTATCTCTTCACTCTCCGGCAATGCTGGCATTTATTATCTCCCCCAACCCAACCCACCCCAATTGCTCTTGGAATGAGGAAGCAATGATGATTCACCACAGTGATGGGCTTGGATTCATTTACTTTCCTCTCCAGAAAGGTATGAGAGACACAGGTGGTTCACCAGAATAAAGTTTCGTAGATCACTCTCCTGAACTTGAATTCCCCAACACACAATGATGGGTTTTGAACAATTGTTTCTAGTAACTTAGGCAAAAAGTGCTTGTTATTTTGGTGCCAGAAGCACGGTGATACTTGCAGCTACCCCCAGTACACTCTTGGACTGCATTGGTCGTTGATGCAAAAGATGACTTACACAGAATGTTTTTGGATACATTTGACAAATAAAGCTAATCAGCGCACAACTATGCTTGTATCTGGATGTTGCCATTTTTACAACTCTGCTCCTTTTTATTGAGTTGAAGATCAGCTGAGAAAGACACGTGTAAGTTTTATTTGACAGAAGAGAAGTAAAAGGCTATTCTACTTATAAAACTGTTACCTGAGAATGCCAATAAAACTATTAAATACCTATCAATAATAGCAATAAAATCCATCAAATGTTTGAAGTGTTCCATCCCTGAGTAAGTGTTAGTTATTTTCCTTCCATAAATGTAATCTGAAACAATTTTGGCAAGAGATTAAAGCCTGTTCCAATCCCCCTCCTTAGCATTGGATCTTTAATAGGAGATGCTTACAGACACTGGTAATAATGTTACAACTTCTCATTTCAGTCCATATTCTGACAACAAAACTGTTTGCCATGAAGCACTGCTCAAGTAAGAAGAACTTTTTTCCAAGAAATTATTTAATTCTCTGAATGAAACAGCAAAGTTTCAACATCAGTAATTAAAGAAATAAAATAGTTTTCTTTCATTTAGGGAAACAAAACACCGAAGAGCAAATCCTTTCATTAAATGATTATTTGATTCAGTTTGAAAGCAGGAATTACAGAAGGCTTAATGTCTCTAGACATTTACTCAGACAAATGATCAAAAATTAGATTTTTAGCAGGCTTATGATGGAATGGGGTGCAGAGGAGAGACTGATTCCACTCATGATTCACTCATTATTAAAGTCATGGCTCCCAATGTTTTGACAGTGTGTGTGGTAAATGATGGTATCACAGCAGCAGTTTGCATTTCTGAGAAATTGATTTATTATGTTTGGAAAATAGGCAGAGGCTGACCAGAAATATAACTGAAAGTGTGCAATAGGTATGTAACATAAGACTTCAAAGCTCTGATGTCATCATTTGGCTTTCCTGGAATTACATGCACTTAGACTACATTAAATCTGGTTGTTGGCATCTATGTTAGATGCTTTAACCTCATACAAAACCCAAAGACTATTAAAACGGTAATGTTTTATGTGATTATAAAAAAGGTTAATCCTAGAGACTGAATCTTCCCCTATGTCCATTTCTCCCAGAACACTGTTTGTCAAAATTTCAGAAACACCATTTTCAAAGCTAATAACTTTTGTGTTTAGTGCCTACCCTCATATAAAGTTTTAAATGAATAAATCCAAGCTTCATAAAATGTCTGGATACATAAATGTTTTCTAACTTATATTACTTTCATGTCTTTACAATGTTGGTTAAAGGAAAATCAAATTTTCCTCACTCACTGTCATCGCTTTTCTTATATCTTTGAAGTGGTCTATAATTCCCAGGGTTATCATTAATCCCTTTCTTGAACAAAATAATATTTGCCACCCTTCAATCATCTGGCACTCTTGTGGCCGTTGAGGTCACAAAGAATATTATAACATAAGAAAGTCTGTGACAGAAACAAGCCATTCTGTCCAACAAAGCTTGCCAAATTGCTATTCACATTATGTGTTGAAATAACTATTGAGTTTAGATTTGAAAGTCTCCAAGGTACTACTCTCAACTACACATCCAGATAATTTGTTCCATGTGTCCACAACTCACTGTGCAAAGAAATGCATCCTGATGTTAGTCTGAAATCTCTTTTTAACCAGTCTCCACCTATGGCCCTGTGCCCTTTATGGTGGATTAACTTTGAAGTAGCAGTTGGTATCCACCTTACTTATACCCTTAATGATTTTGAACACTTCTATCATACCTCCTCTCATTCTACATCTACTTCATCTAAGTAGTTTTAATTTGTTCAATTTCTCTTCATTGCTCATACCCTGCAGACCTGGAATAAGTCTAGTTGCCCTTGTCTGGACTTGCTACATTGCCTTCACATCACTCACACAATAAGGAAACCAAAATTATACACAGTATTCAAGGTGTGGCCTCACAAGCTCATTATAAAGCTTAAGGAGAGCATCTCTTGACTTGAACTCCACTGAGTGCTTTATGTAGCCCAACATTGTATTAGCTTTCTGAATCACTTCTGTGCATTGTCCAGGTATTGATGGTGATTGGTCTACCAGGATGCCCAAATCCTTCTCATACAGTATACTTCCTTACTCAAGATCCCTATTGTATATTTATGACTAATATTTCTACTTCCTATGTGCAATACTTTGTTTACTTATGTTAAATTTCACCTGCCAATTATCTACTCACATCTGGATTTTGTTTAGATCTAACTGTATTGATTCTGCTGCCTGAATGTTATCCCTAATTTTGTGTCATCCGCAAACTTTACTAGTTTATTTGTTATGGGCTTATCCAAATCATTTATGTAGATTAAAAACAAAAATAGATCCATGTGGAACCCCACTTTTAACATCTTCTATGTGTGAAAATGATCCTTTCACCATAATTTGCTGCTTTCTGTTTATCAGTCAATTCTGCACTATTTGCACACGTACCCTGAATCATTACTCTTGTAATTTGATTATTAACCTCTCATAGGGTACCTTTTCAAAATCCTTCTGAAGGTCCAAGTAAATCATATCAGCTGCTCAATTGTTATCATTCATTTTAGTTGCCTCTTCATAGAACTGCAGCATATTAGTAAAACATGATTTCCCCTTTCTGAACCCATGCTAGCTTTCTACTAACATGCTTGTTCTTATCAGCTGCTTTTCCATCTCATTCTTTATTATTCTTTCCATTATCTTGCCTGTGATACATGTTAAGTTTACTGGGCTATACATACCAGGGTCAGTGTGGTCACTCTTCCTACATGCCGGGATAACATTAGCCCATTTCCAGTCCTTAGGGATTTCATCAGTTTTCAATGACATTTGAAAAATACAAGTTAGAGGTTTATATCTAAGTTATATATTAAAAAAAAATCACAGATCTCTTTAAGTACCCTTCGATATATATTTACTTGTATCGTAGGTGTTTCCAGTGAATGGACAGCTTCAAGACTGTGGGACCAGATGGCATCCCAGGGCAGGTATTCAGGGTGTTCCTGGCCAACTGGCTGGTGTGTAACAGATATACTTCATACTTGCAGACATTTTTAATCTCTCCCTCTCCCAGTGTAGAGTGCCCCCCCGCTTCAAAACATCCTACATTGTCCAATCTGCTCATTAAATTTACAGATTATACTATATTGATTGGTCTTACCTCATAACATGGCAGCCTACAGAGAAGTCATCACCCTGACACAGTGGTGTCAAGAAAACAACCTGTCCCTCAATGTCACAAAACAAAGGAGCTGGTTATGGATTACAGGAGGAATGGAGACAGGCTTAACCCTTATTGACATCAGTGGATCTGGGGTTGAGATGGTAAACAGCTTCAAGTTCCTTGGTATACACATCATTGCGGACCTCAATTGGTCTGTACATACTGGCTGTGTGGTGTAAAGAGCAACTAAAGCACCTCTTTCACCTTAGATGGTTGAGGAAGTTTGGCATGAGTCCCCAGATCCTAAGAACTTTCTGCAGGGGCACAATTGGGAGCACCCTGACTGGCCGCATCACTGCCTGGTACGGAAACCCATCAGGATGCTGGAGCACGGATCCAATGGCAGACCCAGCACTATTCACACACTGATATTAATTGAGTAACAACTCCTGAAGTGCAAGCAAAGTCAGCATCAAAGTGCAGGCAGAGATCAAAACATCCAGAGAAATACAGAAACAGGAAATAGGCAGAGTCAATGGTCAGACAGAGTACCCATACGAATGCTGGAAAGGTTCAGGAAAATTCATTGGCACAATCTGGCAACAAATAGGTGAAAGCACAGGACTGAAATACACTGAGCAATAAACAGAGAGGCAGATGATAGGTGGAGTACAATAAGACACATGTGGCAGCAATACAGGTAGTAATGAGAGACGGAGTACTCAGTAATACCGGGTCCGGAGTAGAGCAGGAGTGGGAACAGGAGCACGTGGTAATACAAAAACATAGGCTGACAGCTAGGGGGAAGCACACAAAAAGACAGAGTTCAACTGAAGGTACTGACAGGACCGTAATTCCCTCAATCGCAGGACTCTGCAGAGAATGGTGCTCATCTGTGGATGTGAACTTCCCACAATTCAGGACATTTACAGCAATAGGTATGTATAAAGGGCCCGAAGGATCATTGGAGACCCGAGTCACCCCAATCACAAACTGGTCCAGCTGCTGCCATCTGGGAAATGGTACCACAGCATTAAAGTCAGGACCAACAGGCTCTGGGACAGTATCTTCCACTAGGCCATCAGACTGATTAATTCACACTGGAACAATTGTATTTCTAAGCTATATTCACTGTACTGTTGCATATCTTACTGTATATACTATTTATTATAAATTACTATAATTTGCACATTGCACATTTGAATAGAGATGTAACACAAAGATTTTTACTCTTTATGTATGTGAAGGATCTAAGAAATAAAGTCAATTCAATTCAAGTCACTTAAAGCACCCATATTTTTCTCTACACTTACTGGCATATTGCTAACATCTTCGTGGGTGAATACTTCAGCAAAATTCAAGTTAAGCATATCTGCAATATCCTTCTCTGCATAATTTAACACCCCACTATTATTCCTAATACACTTAACTTCCTCCTTTTCCTTTAGCTCTAAAGTATTGCAAAATTTTCTTAGGGTCTATCTTCGTATTATGAACAATATCCTTCTCAACCTGCCTTTTGGGAATCCATATTTTCCCCTTGACTATAGGTCTTATATTTTCATATGCCTCCCAAAAAACTTTGAGACTAACAATGTTATAATCACTTGTTCCTTAAGGCTCAACAATTTCCATACTCAAAATTCTACCCTGATTGTTACAGAATATCAAATCTAGACAGGCCTCCCTTTTTGTTGGTGCATTGACATACAGGGTCAAAAAGCAATTATTCAATAACTCAATTAATTCACTTTCCTGTAACCCATTAGTCACTGGGTTCTCTCACTCAACATTTGGAAAATTAAAGTCACCCATAACAATAACATCACCCTCAGAATGTACTATTTAAATATTCTGATAGTTGTTTATGAAAATCACTATCAACATTAAGATCTATAACATACACCTAATGTTATTCATTTATCCTTATAGCTTTCAATTCCCACCCAAATATTTTCATTCTCAATTCTTCTCCTATCATCATTAGCCTCACATTTAAATTCTCTCTTATGTATATGACTACTCCTCCACCTTTACAATCTTGCATAAAGTTCCTAAGTATATCCTTTAATATTATATTCATCACCATTCTTTGAGTCAGCCAGGTTTAAGTTATGGTTATTACATCATTTGTATATTATTCCAGCTCAGTTATTTTATTCATAATATTTCTTGCATTTATGCAGGCCAGCCTTAGTCAATTTTTCATCCTATTTCAACCCGTTTTCATAGTTTTGAAGCATATAATTGGTTCATGTCCTAATATGTTATTCTCCAATAAGCTGTTTAAACAGTTTCCTGGCCTGTTCTAAGTTCCCTACTTGCTTCAGCCCCACCCCATTCCCTAGTTTAAACAGTCCTCAACTAACTGAAGCATACTGTACACCTGCCCAGTACATTAGTGTCCCTCCAGTTCAAATGCAACTCGTCCAGCCTGTACGGGTTCCATCTGCCCCAATTTCCTGCACCATGATTTGAGCCACGCATTAAATCCTCTAATATCCTCCATCTCACCTGGACTGACACGTGGCACAGGCAGAACTTCTGAGAAGACCACCTTTTCTGTTCTGACCCCAAGCTTCCCACCTAACTCTTTAAATTTATCTTGCAGCACTGACAGCCTGCCCTTACCTATGGCACCTGTTCCGATGTGGACAATGACTACTGGATCTACCACAGCTCTGGCTAGGAGCTTATCTACTCGTCCAGGGAGGTCTCCTACTTGTGCTCGTGGTAGGCACCACACTGTATGAGACTCATTGTCAGTACACACCAGATTCTCACCCCACTTCCCCCGATAACTGAGTCCCCTACTATCACTACTTTCTTTTTACGGGCTTTAGGTTTAGGATTGGAGAGGATCCAATGGGACTCCTCCATCTTGCCTACTACCAGGTGTCATTGTCATCATCAAGAATCGCTAGATGTTCAAAATGGTTGGACACTTCCAACGCTGGGATTGATGCTCCCGGGCAGTGTGCACCTCTTACCCTGCGCTTCCTTCCCACGGTCGCCCACCTGTCTCTTGCTTTTTGGTCTAGAGTCTCAACCCATGGATCTCTTGGGGTGCACAGTATCTCCCTAAAGGACATCTGAAGCACATCTGCCAATTCTCTACGCCATCGCAGGTCAGCTACCTCTTCCTCAGGTTCAGCCACCTTGCTCCCGAGGTGTTGGATTAGCGGACATTTCTCGCATGTGAACTTACAAGGAGGAGGAGTGTTTCAGTGAATCCGAATGTAAACGCGGTCGACAGCATGCCCCAGAATCACTGGCGGCCAGCGCTTCTTACTGTTCTTGCTTTAAAATGCATTTGTGGGATTACGGTGGGAAATTCAAGCTCTTTTTTGGTTACTTTTTAGCTTGGGTTATAGTTATTCACTTGTGTGTTTGTGAGTCACCCTGACTGTAACTGGAATATGTAAAAATTGCCTTCCCCCGTCTATATGAGACCGAGCGATGTCTCTCCCTGGGACATCATGCTCAGTCTATTTTGTGCTTAACAGCAGTTGGGTTAAACGAGCTTTTCTCATCAGTCATCATAGTCCAAATGCTTGCCACAGAACCTTTGGGGCGAAGAACTACTGAAGATTAAGTGATTGTATAAAGTTCTTAAAAGTAAGCTACTATTTATACTAGTATTCCTACTTTGCGCCTGATGTATCAGATAACGAATCATCGGCTCGCTTTATCATCGAACACACCAGGCGTCCCTTTTACCACTACTCTAGCGAACTGCTAATGCAAAGGCGAGAAAACCAGCAAACCGAAACAAGGGATAGGCTGGTAAAAAAAATCCTTTGCGGCTCCTCTAAGGTGACCAAACACAAGTTATATAAATAACAGCGTCCAAAATCAAACATAACAAAAGAACGCTACAGACCAAACCTTTTTTCCCCACTCTCTCAAAGATCATCGCCAAAGGTGCAGTAATCTCTTACTTAATAACCTGGGGTATGTCTCATCTGGCTCTGGGGATTTACTTACCCTAATATTTTTCAAAAGTTCCAGCACATCCTCTTTCTTAACGTCGACATGTTTTGTTCCAGCATATCAGCCTGTTTTACACTGTGCTCAAAAATGTCAAGGTCCCTCTGTCAGAAGAAAAGTATTTATTAAGGGCTTCTTCCACCTCCTCTGACTCCAGGCTCATTCCTTTTCTATACCTGATCAGTCTTACCCCCATTCTTGTTGTTCTCCTGTTCTTCACATACACCTACACAAGAAACCCTTTCTTCCATCATGCCCCCTTCTAGCTCTCCTGCCTATACTCCAGTAAAAAACACACAGGACAATAGTGATAAAATCAAAGTTGGGGGTAGATTCAGTGATAGAGAAATCCTTTGCATAAGCATGGACATGCAGAATCATTCTATGTATTTTTCACATGAATTAAAATTTATTTAAAAATTTCTAATCTATTGAATTGAGTCAAATTTAAAGAGACAATGATTCTGCTTGGGCTGAATCCTTGCAACACCAATTTAAGTGGTCTGGAGACTGGACGAGGTCACTTTACAGCCTCACACTACGGGAAGCAGAAAGTACAGATCTTATTCAGAGAATAATAGAAATCTGTGAAGATAGCAGTTGACAGGTAGCAGGGATTGTCCTAAAAGAACAGCCTCCCAGCTGTGAAGGGGTGATTTGATTACTCATCAGAAAACATACTTCACATCACTAATTGTTGGCTGATTGACACTTGAGATGGCAGTGAATGGTAGGAGACAAGAGTCTATTGTGTCAACTGTTATGCTATCAGAACCATTCAACTCAGAAATGTACGAATCATCAGAAAATAAGAAATATTAATTTTGCTTTACTTATTAAATCCCCAGATTGAACTCTTGCCCAGTTAATGATAGATCAATGCATTTTAAACATAAGCAGCAAAGCGGAGACGCCTGGCCAAAGTCCAAA
Source organism: Hemitrygon akajei (assembly GCF_048418815.1). NCBI lineage: Eukaryota > Metazoa > Chordata > Chondrichthyes > Myliobatiformes > Dasyatidae > Hemitrygon > Hemitrygon akajei. The sequence goes on from NC_133133.1 coordinate 48,177,398, forward strand.
CCCCAAAACTTCAATATCTGAAGCAATCGAGCATCACCCAGAAAGCAGTCAGAATTGAGTATCCCATGCAAATCCTGAAATTTTTAAAGAAATATGAAATGAATTATTGATTCCCATAGGATACAACTGATGACAAGTCTCTAAATTGCTCCAAATTCATTTACAGCAATCTCCTACTTTTTAAGGTACTGCCAGCAAAATATGAGTAATAACTTTTAGAGAGAAGCTTTTCATCAAGTACCTAGTCAGAAAATTTTGTAAAGGTGGAATAGATGATGTCTACTACACTAGACTTTTATTAGCTACTTTAAAAGGCAGGTCACGAAATACTAATGCTTGTGCTTCTTTATTAATTGGGAAGAGTTCACTCTTGTGTAAATTGAGTTTATAGCCAGAAAGCTGGTTGAATTGATCAAGAAGTAAAAACACTGGGGTAAGGAAGTGCATGGATTTGATAGAAAAAGTAATGGATTGTCGGCATAAAGAGAAACTTTATGCTCAACACCCCCTCCCCCCTCCAAATCTCTGTCAATTCAGGACAAATTCGAAACGCAATCACCAGTGGCTCTATAGACAAATCAAAAAGGAAGGGACTTAAAGGGCATCCTTGACGGGTGCCACGGTTAAAACTAAAAGACTGGGATTGCTGAGAGTTAGTTAAAACAGAAGCGGTGGGACAAAGGTATAACAATTTAATCCATGAAATAAAACGTTGACCGAGACCGAATTTTTCTAAAACCGCAAAAAAGTAATTCCACTCGACACAATCAAATGCTTTCTCTGTATCAAGAGAAATAACACATTCAGGAGTCCCAATTGAGGGTGAATATAAAATATTAAATAAATGCCATATATTAAAAAAGGAAGATGATTTTTAATAAAACCGGTTTGGTCAATAGAAAATCTGTGGGCCAAAACTTCAGCCAAAATTTTAACATCAACATTTAACAAAGAAATTGGCCTATATGAAGAACATTTTGTTGGATCTTTACCTTTTTTAGTTAAAAGAATAATACATGCCTCATTAAATCCTGAATTGTACAAGAAGCGAGTAGAACTTCAAACTAAATTTGACCTTATCTCCACTCAAATAGTTGTACGTCAACTTCTTAGAAGCAAGAGCCGCTTTTACATCCATGGTGATAAATCCAGCAAGTTTCTAGTTAACCAATTGAGATGTTCTAAAGCCAAACAACATATTACAAAGATTCGAATAGAGAATGGGAATATTACCTTGAATCATTCTGAAATTAATGATTCATTTAAGAATTATTATTCTTGACTTTACACCTCTGAATCTTTAAATGATAGTATTTCTGTTGACCTTTTTTAAATAGTTTGAATATTCCTTCGCTCTTCTCTGACTTTAAAGCAAAACTTAATGAGCCATTATCACTAGAAGAAATATCCTCCCTATTTCTGCACTGCCATCGGGCAAACCGCCTGGACCTGATGGGTTCTCCACAGAATTTTATAAATCATTTTCCTCACTACTTTCATCTCAATTATTTTTAGTACTAGTCTTTTGAACAGTCAAAGTGACTTTTTAAAATGAAATCAATATTTTAAAATAAATTTTGTGAAAACGTGGCAATTCACTGCACCCCAATGAATCTTCATTTTTTGTAAGCTTGATGATTTGCCATGAACTACATAAGCCAAAAGGACTAAACAAGGTCTAATATTTAAGATTGGAACTGCTTTCACATCCTTGTTTACAGGAAATGCCCTGAGTGCATCAAGCTGTTATCAGTACGTGCAAGCAACTTGCAAGGCTCATGTTTCTGAAACACTTGGGAGGATGTAATCTAACCCAGCCAAACCATTTTTATTTAAATAATCTTAGTTGTATTAATTTCATCATCTTTAATAAAATCTCTCTGTTGGATATTGAATTCAAGAGTGCAGACCAATGTAAATTGACATTTCCATCTGATTCAACACCCGTGTAACCTTTCCTTGGTCATCCACTATTAGCTCAGTTTAGTCTTTGACAATTTCCTGATCTTTCTCATAACAGAAGTATTCCTATTTGTTTCCATGATTGTCTACAGTTGCCTTACACATTCATCTTTTGGTTGATTTACTAGGAGCCCTTTTCTCTTTGGTCATTCTTTGTATTTAACCCATCAAATGTGTGTTAGATGCCTGTAATGTGTTTACAGCTGAATTATTAACTGTTATGAATTCTATGTCATCTAACATCTCTTCCTTCTTAATCGTGAAATGCTTCAAACTATCAACATATTTCTACCTGATCTCATTCTGTTGCACATTCTACATAATAAATGCCATTGCAAAATAGTCATTTAACAATTCACCCTACTGCTTGGCTCATTACATAGGAAACCTCTTTGGTCCCTGAGAGGACCTACTCTATCCCTAACTATCCTCTTCTTCCTACCATACAACGAGTTAGGATTCACTTTAATCTTATTTGTCAAGGATATGTCACAGCCCCTCTTTGCTCTCCTGGTTTCTGTCGTGAGACTTATTTAATTTTGGATGCCAATCAGAATCAGGTTTAGTATCATTAGCATATGTGGTGAAGTTGTTTCTTTTGCAGCAGTATTACTGTGCAATACATTAAAACAACTATAAATTACAATAAGTTAAGTAAATAAGTAGACAAAAAGAGAGCAAAAATGTAGTCAGGCCACGTTCACAGGTTGGCTCATTGTCCGTTCAGAAATCTGAGGACGGGGTTGGGGATGAAGTTGTTGAGTGTGGGTTGTCAGGCCTCTGTATCTCCTCGCTGGGTGTAGTAATAAGAAGGGGGCATGTCCTGGGTGACTGGGGCCCTTAATGATGGATGGCGACTTTCTGAGGTGGCGATGCACTTGATACTGGGGAAGCTAGTCCACATGATGTGACATGCCTGCTTTGTAATGGCATCAATATACTGGACCTAAGATAGATCTTTAGAGGTGTTGGCACTCAGGAGCTGGACACTGCTCAGCCTTTCCACTGTTGAACCCTTGATGAGGATTAGCCTGTGTTCCCTCAACTTCCTATACGTCATATACTGCCATATGTTTATTTTTTTCCTGTTCAAACCTGCAATATCAGTTACTACAAAAAAGAGAAAATCTGCAGATGCTTGAAATCAAATCAACACACACAAGATGCTGGAGGAACTCAGCAGGTCAAGCAGCACCTACTGAAAAGAGTAAAGGGTTGACGTCTGAGGCCAAGACCCTTCATCAGAGTCCTGGAGAAGGGCTTTGGCCTGAAACATTGACTGTTTACTCTTTTCAATAGATCTGCCTGGCCTGCTGAGTTCCTCCAGCATTTTGTGTGTGTTGCATATCATTTATCATTTATGATTTCCCAATCATACCATCTTTGCCTTTCAGCTTATGGGAACATAATTGATCTTGAACTACTGCCAACTCTCTTTTAAAACATGGGCACTTGTCTGACAATGTTTCACCAGCACTTTCTTTCAATCTACCTTGACCATGTCCTTTCTCCATATTATCAACAGCCTCCTGCTAATTTATGGCCTGAATTTGAAGACTTATGTTATCCCTTCCTATAACTATCTCATAGGGTATGGTCATTGGTCCCGAACAGTTGCTCCCATCGACACTTCCACTACCTGCTCAGTTTAATTTCCCCAAGTGATGTTGATACAGCTCCACCTCTGCGAAGGCTCTCTACATCTAGGATGGCATAGTAGTTTAGCAGTTACTATAACATCAGTGAGCAGATATCAAGGTTCAATTCCTGCCACTGTCTACAAGGAGTTTGTGCTGTACGTTTTCCCTGTAAACATGTGGGATTCCTCCAGATTGTTTAGTTTCCTGCCAAATTCTAAAGATGTTAGTGAACGGTGTCCACAACTCCTTAAGTTTTAAGATAGCTATAGATAAGGATAAGTAAAGAACTTGCAGGACAGTATTTAATTAGAGCAGGACAAATTATGAGAACATTATGCAGGAACTAGGGAAGTTAACTGGGAACAGATGTTTTTGGGCCAGTCCGCATCTGACATGTGGAGTGAGTTTAAATACCAACAGTGTACAGAGCAGGTACACTCTGGTCAGAAGGAAAGACAAGGATTGCAAGATAAGAGAAACTTGGATATTGAGAGAAGTGATCAATTTTGTCAAGAAAGAAAAGGAAAAGTGTGTAAGCTTCAGAAGCTAGAATCAAATAGACCCCTTGAGGATTATAAAGAAGCCAGCAAAGAGCTCAAGAAGGTAATTAGGAAAACTAGGAGGGGCCATGAAAAATCCTTGGCAAGGAGGACGAAAGAGAATCTCAAGGCGTTCTATACATACTTCAAAAGCAAGAGGAAAATTAGGGAGGGGGTAGGACCACTCAAGGATAAAGGACATTTGCTTGGGTGTAGAGTATGTGGGTGAGGTCCTTTATGAGTACTTTACATCAGTACTTACCAAGGAGAAGGATGTGGACAATAGGGAAATCATTACTGAGCATATTGATATGCTAGAGCATTTCAAGGTAAAGGAGGACATAGTGTTGAGTCTTTTAAAGAACATTAAGGTAGATAAATCCATGGGGTCTGATGGAATATACCCTAGATTACTGAGACAGGCAAAAGAAGAGATCACTGTGCCTTGGCGAATATCTTCGTGTCCTTTCTAGCCAGAGATCAGGTCCCGGAGGACTGGCGAGCAGCTAATGTTGTTCCTTTATTCAAGAAGGGAACCAGGGATAATCCTGGAAGTTATAGACTAGTGAATCTCACATCAGTGGTAGGTAAATTACTGGAGAGAATTTTAAGGGATAGGATTTATGAGCATTTGGAAAAACATGGCTTAATTAGGGACAGCCAGCATGGCTTTGTGCAGGGCAAGTTGTGTCTTACTAACTTTTTTGATGAGGTGATGAGAGTGATTGCTGAAGGTAGAGCTGTGGATGATGTCTACAATGATTTTAGGAAGGTATTTGACAAGGTCTGTAATGGGAGGCTCATGCAGAAGACTGAGATCCATAGGATCCATCGTGAATTGGCCATTTGAATTTAGAACTGGCTTGTCCACAGAGGGTAGTGGTCAGAGTGACTTGTTCTAGCTGGAAATCTGTGATTAATGGTGTTCCACAGGGAACAGAAATAGAGCTCCACTCCTTGTGATGTGAATAACTGACCTGGATGAAAATGTAGATAGGCAATTTAACATGTTTACAAGTGATACAAAGATGGGCGGTGTTGTGCATAGCGAAGAAGACTGGCAAAGGATAAAGCAGGATGTAGATGTGTTGCAGATGTAGTGGAGAAATGGCAGATAGAATTTAACCAGGCCAAATGTGAAGTGTTGCACCTTTGGTAAGTCAAATGCAAAGAGACAGTATACTGCTAAGGGCATGTTCCTTAACAGTGTTGATGAGCAGAGGGCTTTTGGGGTCCAACTTCATAACTTCCTGAAAGTAGCTACACAGATTCATAGGGTGGTAAAGAAGGCATATGAAATGCATGGTTTTTATTAAACAGGACATTGAGGTCAAAGGTCAGGAAGTTATGTTGCAGTTTTATAAAACTCTAATTAGGATCTTTATGGAAAGGATGTCAAGTCTTTGGAGAGGTATATAGGAGAGGTTTGTAGAAACATAGAAACATACAAATCCTACAGCACAATACAGGCCCTTCGGCCCACAAAGTTGTGCCAAACATGTCCTTACATTAGAAATTACTAGGCTTACCTATAGCCCTCTATTTTTCTAAGCTCTGTGTACCTATCTGAAAGTCTCTTAAAAGAACCTATTGTATCCGCCTCCACCACCATTGCTGGCAGTTCATTCCACGCACTCACCACTCTGAGTAAAAAAACTTACCCCTGACATCTCCTCTGTACCGACTCCCCAGCACCTTAAACCTGTGTCCTCTTGTGGCAACCATTTCAGCCCTGGGAAAAAGACACTGACTATCCACATGATCAATGCCTCTCAACATCTTATACACCTCTATCAGGTCACCTCTCATCCTTCATCACTCCAAGGAGAAAAGTCCGAGTTCACTCAACCTATTCTCATAAGGCATGCTCCCCAATCCAGGCAACATCCTTGTAAATCTCCTCTGCACCCTTTCTATGGCTTCTACATCCTTCCTGTAGTGAGGCGACTAGAACTGAGCACAGTACTCCAAATGGGGTCTGACCAGGGTCCTATATAGCTGCAACATTACTTCTCAGCTCCTAAATTCAATTCCACAATTGATGAAGGCCAACACACCAAATGCCTTCTTAACCACAGAGTTAACCTGTGCAGCTGCTTTGAGTGTCCTATGGACTCGGACCTCAAGATCCCTCTGATCCTCCACACTGCCAAGAGTCTTACAATTAATACTATATTCTGCCATCATATTTTACCTACCAAAACGAACCACTTCACACTTATCTGGGTTGAACTCCATCTGCCACTTCTCAGCCTAGTTTTGCACCCTAATAATATCCCGCTGTAACCTCTGACAGCTCTCCACACTATCCACAACACCCCCAACCTTTGTGTCATCAGCAAACTTACTAACCCATCCCTCCACTTCCTCATTCAGGTAATTTATAAAAATCACGAAGAGTAAGGGTCCCAGAACAAATCCCCGAGGCACACCACTGGTGACCGAACTCCATGCAGAATATGACTGTCTATACCCACTCTTTGCCTTCTGTGGTCAAACCAGTTCTGCATCCACAAATTAATGTCCCCTTGGATCCCATGCCTCCTTACTTTCTTAATAAGCCTTGCATGGGGTACTTTATCAAATGCCTTGCTGAAATCCATATACTCTACATCTACTGCTCTTCCTTCATCAATGTGTTTAGTCGCATCCTCAAAAAATTCAGTCAGGCTCGTAAGGCACGACCTGCCCTTGACAAAGCCAGGCTGACTATTCCTAATCATATTGTACCTCTCGAAATGTTCATAAATCCTGCCTCTCAGGATCTTCCCCATCAACTTACCAACCACTGAAGTAAGACTCACTGGTCTATAATTTCCTGGGCTAACTCTACTCCCTTTCTTGAATAAAGGAAAAACATCCACAAGCTTCCAATCTTCCGGAACCTCTCCCATCCCCATTGATGATGCAAAGATCATCGCCAGAGGCTCAGCAATCTCTTCCCTCACCTCCCACAGTAGCCTGGGGTACATCTCATCTGGTCCCGGTGACTAATCCAAATTTGATGCTTTCCAAAAGCTCCAGCACATCCTCTTTCTTAATATCTACCTGCTCAAGGTTTTCAGTCAGCTGCCAGTCATCACTACAATCACCAAGATCCTTTTCCATAGTGAATACTGAAGTAAAGTATTCATTAAGTACCTCTGCTATTTCCTCCGGTTCCATACACACTTTCCCACTGTCACACTTGATAGGTCCTATTCTTTTATGTCTTATCCTCTTGCTCTTCACATACTTGTAGAATGCCTTGGGGTTTTCCTTAATCCTGCCCACCAAGGCCTTCTCATGGCCCCTTCTGGCTCTCCTAATTTCCTTCTTAAGCTCCTTCCTAGTAGCCTTATAATCTTCTAGATCTCTAACATTACCTAGCTCTCTGAACCTTCTGTAAGCTTTTCTTTTCTTCTTGACTAGATTTATTACAGACTTTGTACACCACAGTTCCTGTACCCTGCCATAACTTCCCTGTCTCATTGGAACGTACTTATACAGAACTCTACACAAATATCCCCTGAACATTTGCCACATTTCTTCCATACTTTTCCCTGGAGAACATCTGTTTCCAATTTAAGCTTCCAGTTTCCTGCTTGATAGCTTTATAATTCCCCTTACTCCAATTAAACACTTTTCTGACTTGTCTGTTCCTATCTCTCTCCAATGCTATTGTAAAGGAGATAGAATTATGATCACGATCTTCACAAAGCTCTCCCACTGAGAGATCTCACACCTGACCAGGTTCATTTCCCAATACCAAATCAAGTACAGCCTCTCCTCTTGTAGGCTTATCTACATATTCTGTCAGGAAACCTTCCTAAACACATCTACAAACTCCACCCCATCTAAACCCCTTGCTCTAGGGAGATGCAAATCGATATTTGGGAAATTAAAATCTCCCATCACGACAACTCTGTTATTTTTACACCTTTCCAGGATCTGTTTCCCTATCTGCTCCTCGATATCTCTGTTACTATTGGGTGGCCTATAAAAAACACCCAGTAAAGTTATTGACCCCTTCCTGTTCCTAACCTCCACCCACAGAGACTCTATGGACAATCCCTCCATGATGTCCACCTTTTCTGCAGCCGTGACACTATCTCTGATCAACAGTGCCACGCTCCCACCTCTTTTTCCTCCCTCCCTGTCCTTTCTGAAACATCTAAAACCCAGCACTCGAAGTAACTATTCCTCTTCCTGAGCCATCCAAGTCTCTGTAATGGCCACCACATCATAGCTCCAAGTACTGATCCATGCTCTAAACTCATCGACTTTGTTCACAACACTCCTTGCGTTAAAATAGACACATCTCAAACCTTCAGTCTGAGTGCGAATCCTTCTCTATCACCTGCCTATCCTCCCTCAGACACTGTCTACAAGCTTTCTCTATTTGTGAGCTAACCTCCTCTTCCGCAGTCTCTTCAGTTTGATTTCCACCCCCCAACAATTCTAGTTTAAACTCTCCCCAGTAGCCT